>NW_016157596.1:114222-128787 GCF_001687245.7 Rhagoletis zephyria | reverse complement strand
ACTACGTTTGCTACAGCGGAAATAGACGACACGCCATTTCTTTAAATAAAATTAATTGGTGCTCGTTTGTATGGGAAATACAACTGAAGAACGTGCGATGTTATATTGTGATGTGTTATGCTACATATGTTATGTTATTGAATCTAATGCTATTCTATGTTATGTTATGCTAAGTAATAAGCTAAACTCCCCTCCACTTATCCCATTCCAACAAATTTTATTTCAGCTCAACTCAACTCACATAAACTATCCTTAATTTTAGCGGTTGAATTTCAACCGCTGGGCGAACACTAGTTCATATAAAATGACGTTCAAGAAATTAAAAAGAAATTTTCTTCTATCAAACTTTCTTAAATTACCTCTCAAGAAATATATGCTCGTTTATTACAGAAATAATGAAAAATGTTTGTCGTGCTTTTTATTGACTGCAGTATTCTAAGCACAGAGTACAAAAAACTTCTAATATATTTTATAATAAGGATTTTGTAAATAAAATACAATGACCACATGTAATGAAACACAATTTTTATACCCGAGCGCACTTGTGCACAAGGGTATTATAACTTTGTTCACATAACGGTTGTTTGTAACAGGCAAAACGAATCGAGATAGATATAGACAAATGTATACATAAATGATCAGGATGAAAAGAGAAATCGATTAAGCGGTGACTGTCTGTCCGTCCGTCCGTCCGTCCGTCCGTCTGTGCACACGATAACTCGAGTAAAAATTGAGATATCTTAACGAAACTTGGTACGTGAACTTCTTTTGGGCGTAGGACGGATGGTATTGAAAATGGGCGAAATCGGACAATAACCACGCCTACCTCCCATATAACGGTAATTTTCAGAAATACGAAAACTGCAATATTTTAGTAACTACTAAAGATTATTTATTCAAAATGTGTATATCTTGGCAACCGCTATACCGATTTCTTCCAAACTTGGCACAGTTGTTGGCCTTGGTACAGCATACCTAACGGCCGAAAATTTTTAAAGTTGGACAATAACCACGCCCACATTCCATATACATAAGGGTAATTTAGAGTAATATGAAATCTTCGATAAATCAGGAAATATTAAAGCTAATTTATTAAAAATTGACGCTTGCAACAATTCTTTACCAATAAATACGTTTATGATAAAATTTTGGAAAATGGGCGTGGCAGCGCCCACTTATGATCACATATACGTTACCGTTCTACTAATTTGTACCAAACTCGGTATGGTTATTGTGCTTGCCACATAAAAGCAAAACGTTCAAAATTATTGAAATCGGTCTAATATCCGATTCCCGAACTTCCGCCCGAACTTAGACTTTCTTACTTGTTTTTTCTTTTTTTTATACGCGAGCGCACTTGTGCACAAGGGTATTATAACTTTGTTCACATAACGGTTGTTTGTAACAGGCAAAACGAATCGAGATAGATATAGACAAATGTATACATAAATGATCATAATGGAAAGAGAAATCGATTAAGCGGTGACTGTCTGTCCGTCGGTCCGTCTGTGCACACGATAACTCGAGTAAGAATTGAGATATCTTAACGAAACTGGGCATGTGCACTTCTTTCGGGCGTAGGACGGATGGTATTGAAAATGGGCAAAATCGGACAGTAACCACGCCTACCTCCCATATATCGGTAATTTTCAGAAATACGAAAACCGCGATATTTTAGTAACTACTGAAGATTATTCACTCAAAATTGATATTTGCAATACATTCTAGACAAAAAATAAGAATATTATAAACTTTTGGAAAATGGGCGTAGCCACGCACATGTGTACATCTTGGTAACCGGTGCACCAATTTGTTCCAAACTTGGCACAGTTGTTGGGCCTTGGTACAGCTTACCAAATGTCTGACAATTTTTAAAATCGGACAATAACCACGCCCACATCCCATATAACGGTAATTTAGAGAAATACAAAGTACTTGATAAATCAGTAAATATTAAATCTAATTTATTCAAAATTTATGTTTTCAACAATTCTTTACCAATAAATGCATACATGGTAAACTTTGGAAAATGGGCTTGGCACCGCCCACTTATAATCAGATATATGTATCTCGGTAACCGTCTTACCAATTGCGCTATCCACACAAAAGCATAACGTTGAAAATTACTGAAATCGGACTAAAATTACGGCCGCTTTTCATATAACGGTAAATTTCAGAAATGCTTGAACCTTCAATCTTTCGAAATTTAAGGACGCTAATTAACTCAAAATTGATACTAAAAACGATCCCTTGAAAAGAAGTAACATTGTTTGGAATTTTGGAAAATGGGCGTGTTATCGCCCACATATGACTATATAACTTTATCTCATTATGTCTAACTGAACATTCTATCGAAGATGTTTAATATAGAAGTAAAAGCACCCCGGCTTACAATGTAGTGGTAGTTTTCGGAAAGGTGGAAAACATATATTTAATACTTGCGCCGGGTATTTAATGTTCGGCTCCGCCCGAACTTAGACTTTCTTACATGTTATTTATTTCTTTTATTATAAAAAATAAACAATTTTTAATGGCTCACAAATATGAACGAAAAATAATAAAACTCAAAGTTAGTAAACTTTGTTTGAATGAAATTAATATACTTAAAAACTTAACTTAAAAATGCATTGGGAATTTCTAAAAATAAAGGTATTTACATTTTTGGGGAAAAACTAAAAAAACTTGTGTTGAAACGTCACTTTTTAAATAATTCACACTTTGTTTCAGGAATATAGTCATGTAATATCTTGTTATATTTTATAAAACTAGGTTTCAATCATTTGTAATGGCTAACAAGTATAATTAATTAAAAGAAAATCACATGTCATTTCAATGATATAAAAAACACTCTTCATTCATTTTGGAAAAAAATAAAAATGTTCTAACAAAAAAACTACTCTTAAAAACAGTTCAGAAAGTGCGAAAAAATGTTTGCAGAAGGATATATTCCACCAAAAATTACAAGAAAATACTTTGTCACGAAGACTTCATTTTTAACGAATCAGTGCAGTGCAAGTTTTGTCTGAATCTAATAGTCTTAGCCGAGGTATCTTAAGGTTAGAGCTCGATATAGTCATGTGAAAAACAATTAGGACCGACATTTTGACCAGTTTTGGCTGTATTTCTTTGTTGGTTATATTTTTATTATTATTTTTCAAATATAGCTCCTTATCTAACAAAAACCATATAAGTCCAAATTTCAAATTTTGTAGAAAAGCGTGACAATTTTTACAACAACAAACTTTGTATAGGGAATTTCTTAGTATGCAGATTTATATCCTATTAAATTCCAGATCACGGAACTGCAAGTTTAAATTGGTTAAGAATTCGCGTTGATTTTCCTTTTTTTTTTTGCTGACGGTGTCACCAATTTTCTTCCATACAAAGTGTGTTTGACAATAATTTTTTTTGGAAGAAAATAACAACACCATCCCAAAAAAAAAAATTATCAGAAATCAACGCTAATTCTTAGCCAAATTAGACTTTTACTTGCTTAGCTACAATTTAATTGGGTATAAAACTGCAAATTAGAATTATCTCCAAATTCTTAATAAAAAGGTTGTAGTAAAATTTCATAAAATTTTCCTAATTTTTCTACAAAGTTTGAAATTTCGACATATATGGTTTATATAAGATAATCAGCTATATTTATACCCGAGCGCACTTGTGCACAAGGGTATTATAACTTTGTCCACATAACGGTTGTTTGAAACAGGCAAAACAAATCGAGATAGATATAGGCAAATGTATACATAAATGATCAGAATGAAAAGGGAAATCGATTAAGCGGTGACTGTCTGTCTGTCCGTCCGTCTATCCGTCCCCCTGCGTACACGATAACTCCAGTAAAAATTGAGATATCTTAACGAAACTTGGTACGTGTACTTCTTTCTGGCGTAGGACGGATGGTATTGAAAATGAGCAAAATCGGACAACAACCACGCCTACCTCCATATAATGGTAGTTTTCAGAAATAGGCAAACTACGATATTTTAGTAACTACTGAATCTTATTGATATTTACAATCATTTTTAGGCGAAAAATAAGAATATTATACATTTTTGGTAAATAGGCGTAGCAACGCCCACTTATTATTACATTTATCTTGAAAACCGCTCACCGATTTCTCCCAAACTTGGCACAGTTCTTGGTCTTGACAGAACATACCAAACAGCTGAAAATTTTTAAAATCGGAAAATAACCACGCCCACATCCCATATAACGGTAATTTAGACAAATACGAAATCATCGATAAATCGGTAAATACTGAAGCTAATCTCTTCAAAATTGACGGTTGCAATAATTCTTTAGAAAAAAATACGCCTATAATAAAATTTAAGAAAATGGGCGTGGCACCGCACAACAAACCGCAAAACAAACTACGAAACCTAAAATGAAAAGCAAATGAACCAAGCAAAAAACCTAAGGCCGAATATAAGGGAGCCACCGATGTTGGTGTGACGCCCGGTGCTGGCCCACCCTCGCCATGGCTGCTGACGCAACCTACATCTTCTTCTTCTTTTTTGGCGCAGTAACCGCCTAAGCGATTTTGGCCGCGTTCAGCAAAGCGCGCCAGTCGTTTCTCCTCTGTGCCAACTGACGCCAATTGGAAATGCCAAGTGAAGCCAAGTCCTTCTCCACCTAATCTTTCCATCGCAGTGGGGGCCTCCCTCTTCCCCTGCTACCACCAGCGGGTTCCGAGTTGAATACTTTCAGAGCTGGAGCGTCGGTGTCCATTCGAACGACATGGCCAAGCCAGCAGAGCCGCTGTATTTTAATTCGCTGCACTATGTCCATATCGTTGTAAAGCTCATACAGCTCATCGTTCCATCGTCTGCGGTACTCGCTGTCGCCAACGCGTAAATGCCCGTAAATCTTCCGCAAAATCNATGGTTTTCTTATGTCAAGAGAGGACTTTACTCCCGAATTGCCTACTCAGTCCAAAATAGCACTTGTTGGTAAGAGTGAGTCTGCGTTGCATTTCAATGCTGAAATTATTATCGGTGTTAATGCTGGTTCCCAAGTAAACGAAATTCTCTACTTTCTCGAAATTGTAACTGTCAACAGTGACGTGGGTGCCAAGGCGCGAATGTGCTGACTGTTTGTTTGATGACAGGAGATACTTCGTCTTGTCCTCGTTTACCACCAGACCCATGCGCTTTGCTTCCCTATCCAACTTGGAAAAGGCAGAACAGACTTCGCGGTTTTTGTTACCGATGATGTCGATGTCATCGGCATAAGCCAGCAAATGCACGCTCTTGTAGTAAACTGTTCCTGAGCGGTTCAATTCTGCAGCTCTTATTATCTTCTCCAACATCAGATTAAAGAAGTCACATGAAAGGGAGTCGCCCTGTCTGAAACCCCGTTTTGTGGCGAACGGCTCGGAGAGGTCTTTTCCAATTCTGACGGAGCTGGTGGTATTGCTCAACGTCATTTTACACAGCCGTATGAGTTTTGAGGGGATGCCAAATTCAGACATAGCGCCGTATATGCAACTCCTTTTATTGCTGTCAAAGGCGGCTTTAAAGTCGACAAATAGGTNTTGAAAGGGAGTCACCCTGTCTGAAACCCCGTTTTGTGGAGAACGGCTCGGAGAGGTCTTTCCCAATTCTGACGGAGCTGGTGGTATTGCTCAACGTCATTTTACACTGCCCTATGAGTTTTGAGGGGATGCCAAATTCAGACATAGCGCCGTATATGCAACTCCTTTTATTGCTGTCAAAGGCGGCTTTAAAGTCGACAAATAGGTGGTGAGTGTCGATCCTTTTCTCGCGGGTCTTTTCCAAGATTTGGCGTGTTGTGAATACCTGGTCTATGGTGGATTTGAGCACACTTAAATTCCAGTCGTCGGGCATGCGTTCATCGGACCATATTCTGCCCAAGAGTTGATGCATGCACCTTATCAACTCCTCGCCGCAGTACTTGAATAGCTCAGCTGGCAGGCTGTCAGCTCCAGCAGCTTTGTTGTTTTTCAGCCGCGTTATTGCTATACGTACCTCGTCATAGTCAGGCGGTGGAACGTCAACTCCGTCATCATCGACTGCGGGCTCGGGTTCTTCTTCTCCACAACTTTCTGACCTGCTACCATTTAGTAGGGCGGAAAAGTGTTCCCTCCATAATTTAAGTACGCTCTGGACATCAGTTACTAGGTCGCCATTATTGTTCTTACAGGAGTGCGCCCCGGTCTTTAAACCTTCCGTAAGTCGCCTAACTCTCTGGTAAAATTTTCGGGCATTCCTCCTGTCGGCCAGCATTTCAAGCTCTTCGCACTCACGTATTTCTGCCTCTCTCTTCTTGTTGCGGCAAATACGTCTCGCTTCCCTCTTCAGATCCCTATAGCGGTCCCACATAGCGCGCGTTGCGCCCCATCGCAGCGTGGCCCTGTAGGCGGCATCTTTTTTCTCTGCAGCTTCCTGACACTCCTCATCGTACCAGTTGTTCTTTCGGGCTCGCTGAAATCCGACTACTTCTTNCATCTTTTTTCTCTGCAGCACGTCCCTACATGCCTTCTTAAATAACGAGAGAAGTCAGCATATTTTAATGTAATTAAGACTATGGTAGGTATTGAGTAAATAAAACTAAAGTGAGTCTAGTCGGTAGATCCGGTTAGTAAGTCACGTGAGTAGGTCTGGTAGGTAAACTTTATGTAAGTAAAGGAAAAAAAAAATTGATTAAGATAAGCCGGTATTCAATCTAAAGTCCAGGTAAGTTATAAATTCTAATTACCCTATATTTCTGTACTTATTTTTTCCGTTTTAAGTCTTTTATTCTTTTCTTTAAATCTTCTATTTTCCTTTTTCTTTTAGGTTTATTATTATTAGTATTGCTAGTTATTCATATTAAGTTCTTTGTTATATCGTGGCCATTTTTTGTTATAATTTCCTTATTTACGTAGAATTATATTATTTGAATTTATATTAAATTTTAGTTTATTTTAGTTTATATACTGGGTTATTTTTATTTTTATATTTTTCGTTTTATTTTATTATTATTTATTTATTTTATTTTATTTAAAAGTTACTTAAAGTGTAATCGATAGTAGTTCACTTTATTTAGCTTTAATTAATTTTATTGTATGCTTATTTAAGGATAACGTCGTTCAAAGTGCAAAACCGCGTATCAACAAAATGCAAAACCGCGTATCAGCAAAATGCAAAACCGCGTATGTAAAGTTGTAGAAATTATTTTCTAGAGCGTAAAAACACTCATATTTCAAAATGGTTCACTTTTTTATAAAGCATTCGCATTTCTGGCTAGAATATTTCAAGACGAATGGATAAGGATTGGGCCAAGAGCTTGTGTGAGCAAATCCAATTTTCGGCAGTCAATGTCAGTTACGCGGTTTTGCAGAATGACGATATGCGGTTTTGTACTTTATACGAGGATATTTTCTTTAATTTTAATGTTTTTTTTTTGTTTAATTCAATTAATTTAATATACTTAATGCTTTTATTTAATTTAATCTAAAGTTTACCGAATCCTAGTTTCATATGTAAGTATATGTATATGCTTATTTTTATTTTTCTTTTCTAGCAAAATTTACTACATTTATCCCTGGATATGCCTCAAGTGAGGTTCATTCATTATAACTATGTATAACCGCCTTATCTCGTGTTTGGTGGAAAAATATTTTAGTTAATTACGATATTTGATAATATGTATGTATACGTCTACCTTAATATATAAGTAGTATGCATGCTAATATGGGTATGTATCTATTTATTTTAAATGAAATTTTGAACTTTAAAAGTTATATCAAATCCTAGTCAGTAGCTAAGCTGTTTAATAATTAGCAGTCAGAGTTGGTTCAGTGTTTAATGATCTCTACATTAAGGTGCGTTTATCTCTCCTGCCTCAGAGGTTGGTTGCTCTTTAATTTAAGATCACATCAAAAAAAATCTATTCGGCTTCTTTTTCTCATCTTTTCATTGTAATTCTAACTTTTATATTTATTTTAAAATTGTATATGGCCCAAGGACTCACCCTCGTTGCAGCAGGCCTTGGTGGGGCGCTGCTGTTGTTGTTGATGTGGCCGGTGATGTATCCTTGCTGCTGCTGTTGTTGTTGTTCGGCGGTGTGGCCGCCTTTAATTTCACAGCCTTGTTGTGGTTGTTAGGCGGTCGCTGCTGTTGTGGCCGTCTTGTTGTTGTTGTTGTTGGGCGTTGTCGCCGCCTTTTTGTTGTTGTTAGGCGGTGTTGTCGCCTTTTATTTCGCCGCCTTGTTGTTGTTGCTGGGCGGCCGGTCGCCTTTAAGTTTCCGCCTTGTTGTTGTTATTAGGCGGCCGCTGCTGTTGTGACCGCCTTGCTGTTGCTGTTAGGCGGTGGCCTTTAATTTGGCCGCCTCGTTGTTGTTGCTAGGCGGTCGCTGCTGTAGTGCCCGCCTTTCTGTTGGTGTTAGGCGGTGGCCTTTAATTGGGCCGCCTTGTTGTTGTTGTTAGGCGGTAGGTCGCCTTTAATTTCGCCGCCTTGTTGTTGTTGTTATTGTGTGGGTACCTGTCGTGTGCTTCAGTATTTCCACTGGGATTGGGAGGAGGAAATGTAATTCTCCCACGTTGCGTGTCCTACAGGATCCTGTTGACTTGGTGACAGCGTTTTTGGATTCCACTGTTTTTGCTTGGTATTTACTTTTCACTCTCTACTTCACAATACGCACAGCACCTTTTCACTAGATCCCGCACCTTTAGCGATTTATTTTAATGATTCGTACCCGGATTATTCGATTAGCAATTGTTTTAAATTAAAAATTAATTTATGACTATCATTAAACCCGTTTCAAAATCAGTTCAAAGCCGAAGGACGCGCGTATGAAAATGTTTCACCTTTTTCTTTTGTGAACTCCATTCGTTTAATCTGGTATGCAAAAGGACGACTGGCAGGTTTTATACCCTTGCACTGCGGGAAAATAACGGACTCTGCGGCAATGTGAGCAGTTCCGTTATTTTTCCAATGGGAATTTGCCGCAGTGCAAAGGAGATTGTCAAAATCGAATGTTCGAGGCTGTCCGGGGTTGCCATCAACCATTTATATAACTCCAACCGGTTGGAGAGCAGCCATTCACCAGCTCTTTTTGCTCACTGGCCGTCTTCACAGGATAAAAATTATTGTTGTTCAGCTATCTGTTTTGTTGCTAGATATAAGTTATATAAGGGCAATATTTGCGCTGGCTTTTATATCTTGATGTCGCATTTTTAAGATGGCCTCCAAACGTATTTTCGCCGGACTTAATCGCAAAAAAAAAATTTAATTTAGGAAATAGGTTATTCGACATCAAGATACATAATGATAAGTGTTGAAATGGAAAACAGCTCAACTTTTTCTTTTACGGGTCGAGCCGTTTGATAAAAAAAAGGAAATTTTGACGGATCAGGTTAAAAATTTGACCTTTCACGTCGGAATTTTACCTAGCTCATGCGGCTAGGTAAAATTTGACAGTTTGTAAATATTATATACGCATAATATTGTTGGCGGTAATAAAGCGTGAAAATCAAAATGGAAGCTGATAAAGGCCACAGGAACGTACGTTACTTGCAAGTTATAAAATAGATGTAAATTTGGACAATTTCAGTAACACACAAAAATAGAGCTTCGCACGAGCGTGTGTTTGGTTTGTTGCGCAGTTCGTATGTCAAAATATGGATAATGTTGCTTCCAGAAAGTTTTAGTGCAAAGGAAAAAGTAGCTGTCAAACTAGTAATTTATCGCAATAGATGCCAAGATATAAGCCCTGATATGTGTCAAGATATAAACTCCATCCAGTGAAGACGGGCAGTTACAGACAATTGTCACAAACTATCACTAGCCTCCGCTGGAAAGCGTTTATTAACCGAAAAAAGTAGGCAAACAGACCTGCAGGAACTAGTGACAATCAGCGACAACTATCCTCAAGGAACACAGCTATCGCAAAATGGCAGACCTTCCATGCAGTTTTGGTGTTGCCGTACGCTCTAGAAAAATTATTAGATGGTGAAATTTATGGCACACTACGCCGAAGAATAAAGTATTTATATTTTGTACGGCGAACAGTAACCCATAACACGTTCTATCGAAGATGCTTGAAATAGGCGTAAGCAGGGGGTGGTTGCCACGTAGCGGTCGTTTTTGGAAAGGTGAAAAACTACATTGAATACTGGCGGCGGGTATATAGTGTTCGGCTCCGCCCGAACTTAGACTTTGTTTTTTTTTTTAAGATTAATAAACATCGAACAATCAAATTAAAAATAGTCAAAGCTGGCCAAAATGTCATGCCTCTATTATTTTTCACATGCCTGCATATATTTAACGTCGCAAACGTTCTTGCGCGCAAAGCAAAACTGCAGAGCAGTGTTGCCAATTTAGCCTCTTTGAGGCTACATCTAGCTTTTTTCTTTGTCGTTTAGCTTCGAAATTTAGGATTTAGCATCGTGGCATTTTTCTAGCCTTTTCTTATTCTCAAACTAGCATATTTTTTAGGACAATCCTCCACAATATTTAATTATTGTTCCAGCTCAGTTTTACTTGACGAAATGTTAAGCGAATACCACCCGTCGGCATAGCTTCGTTTAACAGGTTTTTCAGGGGTTCCCAAGTGTCTTTATAAAACCAGGAAACTCCGCAACCCACGGGAATGACGTCAAGCACTACATCGTGAGGGAGAAAAGTAGTTAGTCGCCGCTGCTATGCCGTAGCCATTCGGGGGTCCTTAGCCCCTTCATCGCCTCTGCTATTGCGTCACTTGCTGCCGAACACTTTTCGCTGCTTTGTAGCATAGCCTCCACGAGTGGCGTGAAACACTCGTCAGATATGTCGCATACACTCAAAAAAGATGGCTTCTATTACATGCAGGGTTGCCACTGACGAAAAAAAAAATTTACCATCCACTTGAAAAAAATCTACCAAATCTGGGAAATATCTACCAATAACTTTTTATAATTATTTTAATCAAAACTATAGTTTTGTTATTTTTTTATTTATTTTAATTAAAACTATACTTTTCTTTATTTTTTTTAGTTATTTCAATAAGAATTAAAATTGTTTTTAAGAGCTTTTTATTTAACTAGTTATACGGTATTTGAGTCATATTATTGGCATATTCTCAGTTTCCTTCAACCAAAAGAGTGAAGTGATGAAATTATAGGCAACAAAAAAACTTCATTATTTGAAAAACTTCAACTTGAGTTATTATAGACAAATACCGTGACTCAAATAAGTGATTTTTTTTAATATTCGCAATATTTTTCGAGAAAAAATTTTTTATTGCTTTAACTAAATCCATAAAAATCGAGGATTCAAACTATATACAACATATAGAAAAATTCCAAAAATTTTCTTCTAAATTTCGAATTTTTTACTCTGAATTTTTAGAACAATTTAAGGTATGGAGTTTTAAAGCAAATACTATTTGAGTATATATATAACAATGTGCTGCTTCCCGTTGATCTTTTTTTTTTTTCTATTGATAAAAAATGGTGTTGATTTAATTTTTTTGCGAAAAATCATAGTGCGTAATTACATACCTATCAATTTTTTTTTTATATTTAAATAATCATTTAAAATATTTAGGCAATCAAAAGCTCCTCGGGATTCCAGTAAAATTAGTTTGAATGGAGCGAGATATGTTCGCCTTATGTCGATATACATTTATACGTATGTAATTATATAAAATGTATGCAAAGAAATTTTTAATATATTTAAAGATAACTACGAAAAATAAATCGGGAACGGAAAGTTCATCAAAAATCTACCAAAATGAGAAAAAATTTACCTTTTTACCAACCCAATTTTTTTCTACCAATTTTGGTAACAATTTACCAAAGTGGCAACCCTGATTACATGTCCTCCGCAGAAGTCGCATATGGGTTCCGGTTCGTGTTTGAATCGGTGAAGGTATGCTTTGAAACACTCATGTCGGGTTAAACAGTTTGTCAAATAGAAATCGACTTCGTCGTTTAGTCTGCTTCATTTGCGTATATATATGGTTTGCTCTTAACTACGCGCTCCAATTGAAACATGCACGGTTGTAATCGTATTGTAATATATGAAGATATTTGATGGTACAAATGTGCCACTACTTTGTCTTTAAGGACCATGGGTTTCCAGACCCTAAAAAATAGTCCCCTTTATTATTAAAATGGTTTTGTTAAACGGTGTGGTATTCAAGAATGTTTACACAAGGCTTTCATGAAATTTCATGATCGTAAGTACCTTGGCTGTCGAGATATTTACATTTGTACATATGTGAGAGTTAATGAAATTTTGAAAAGGATTGCTTTTTTAAACTATTTTTGGGCCATTTAGTTTTTTTTAGCTTTTTTATTTGGCCGATCTGGCTTTTTGATTTTGAAGTCGTGGCAACACTGCTGCAGAGGCGCTGAATTTCTGTATTGTGTTCATGAATAAATTATGAGCCACTTAACTCAACTACCGGTATACAATGAATCTCTCAAACAATGCATAAGGAGAAGCAAGCCAAGCCATGTGGAAGCGATCAGCGATTCTGAAAGATATTCATGCTCACTAGTACACAAGGAAGCCAAGGAATTATGAGAGAGTACAATTTTTTAGTGAGAGAAAGTTTGAGTGAACGATGGGGGGATTCATGAGAATGAGAGTATATTCATAAGATGAGCTATTCACTGCCGAACTCTGATATGTATCATGATATGCGTTGAAACTCAATTATTGCATATTCAATCAATACTCCTGCTTTGTATGACTGAGCAGCGCATTGACTTAACAGTATCGATATTTAAAAGAAAGTAGTGGATGAATGAACACCAGCGCCAAGCGTTCAGTGCTTGCAAATAACGCCACCACAAGCGAACGATCATTTTAAGCGCTTAGGGCCAGTTTTTCAGTGCCACTTTAAACTTAGGGCCAATTTCACAGTGCGTAGTTAACTCCGAATCGACAGTTAACTAGAGATTTTCAGTACAAAAATCTGTAGTTAACTCCCGATTCCGAGTTAACTACGCATTGTGAAATTGGCCCTTAGTTTAAGTAAACTGAATTTAAATTGAACAGCTGGCTGATATTTCATTGGCTAATCTTAGTTTAAACCAGCCAGATCGGGCGTTTAAACTGAGTTTAAACCACGGCCGTGAACTGAAAAACTGGCCTTTACAGTGATATTCGCTTCGGCGATCCAGTATTCCGAATGATCGTGCACGAACAGTGCATCTGTCTTTTCCAACCAAATTAGGTCGCTTCTTAGTGTTGGAAAACTATCGATAATGTATACATTCGATTGTTTCGATAGTGATAGTGCAAAATATTCGATACTATCGATACTATCAAAAGCTTCCTTACATATGTTGAGATATAACACTAATGCCCGGTTTTACCAACCAATTTCAAAATGTATTAAACTTAAAACTTAAAATAGCAAAATCTCCTAAAAAATTTTGTTTCATTTTAAATTTTAATGGTCCGAAAAATTTAAAATTGATTGATAAAACTGGGCACAACATTTTGTAAATATGCAAATTTGAATCCACTTTTTATGGTCCTAGAAGAATTTGGCAAGTGATATGACAGATTCCATCGCCTGTAAATTTCTCGTTTCTTCTTTTACTATATAAGACAACAACAGCCAGGAAGAAATCTTATTCTTAAATAACCCATTTCGTAACTGGAAAAGCCATAAAGATTATTTGTTTACACAAAAAAAAAATTGTGTAAAACAAAATGAGATCGTGTATGTATTTCAAGACCGCATTTTATAACAAAAACCATTAAAAACATGTTTACAAACAAGCAGTTCACAACATACATATATATGTAGGCATGTGAATCTTTTATAGTCCAATTCCAACAATGTGAATAACATACAACTATCGATAGTGCTTAGAAAAATTCGATAGTGGCGGCAAAATGAAACATCGATACTATCGATAGCCCCATCGATAGTTTTCCATCACTATCGCTTCTTTTTCATTTGGTAGGTTGGTCGGCAAAGTAAGATTTTGGTCGTATAGTTCAAGTAAGTTTTTAAATTCTTAATTATAAAAATATATTTTTCAATCATAATTTTGTATATATATTTTGCCAATTGTAGCTTTGGGAAAATTTTCCAAAACGGATCCAGGCTTTGAAAAAAAAAATATTAGGGAGTATAGAGGAGCTTTTTCAGATTCTAAATCTGAAGACCCCACCCTCCGGAGGCTTATAGTTTTAAAGTAATTCGCATTTAAAGTTGCAAAAAATACCGAATTTAACCTCACCTTTTGCTTTGTACACCAATTGAAGTGAAATGCCAGTGCTGCCATACATATGAAAAAATGCCTCAAAAACACAAAACGGAAGCAATAATAAAATGCAGATAATGATCGCGCGATATTTAATAAAAAAATTTAATTATTTATTGGTCGATTTTTGATTAAAAAGTTGCATAATTTATCGAAGTATCGATTTTATAATAAAAAGCGATGTTTTATTAAAAATGTTCATTATTCATCGAAGTATCGATTTTTAGAATATAAAGCGCCGCAGGCGAAAATTTGTAATAAAAAATCGCGCGATTTTTAATTAAAAATTTTCATTATTTATGGAAGTATCGATTTTTAGAATATAAAGCGCCGCAGGCGAAAAT
>NW_016157596.1:68736-113927 GCF_001687245.7 Rhagoletis zephyria | reverse complement strand
AAAATAAGAAGAGAATAAAAGAAATACCGTTGGAATACGGTTGCCATAAAAATATGACGATTTTACGCACAACTCCTTTTTGTGTTGGCCGCGTTTTAAAAAAATCCTTTAATAGTGGCGTATTTACTTTTAAACCGTATGGCAGCACATATTTGCTCTTACTGTCGGCCATTGTTATTTCTATTTGTTTGTGAAAAGTGGTAAAACGTGAACACAAATTTATAAACGCGTTTTACTTAATTAATTGGTGAATTTTATATAATTAAAGCATAAAATACGCATGTGAGCATTGAAAATATAATATGTAACACAAAATATAAGTGATAAGTGGCATATTTTAAAAAAATTAGGGGGTGATAGTGGACATTATTTAACAACAAATTGCTAAAATACTATTAGCAATTATAAATATTGTGAGAGTGAACAATTCATGTTGAGGAGGCCTCCCCCAACATCCTCACCAAGTTTCATGACGAAATTCCTTATACTTTCGCTGAAATTTCGATTGGTTCCGAACATTTGCCAATCTAGGCATTTAAAAATAAAAAACCTAATTGGCTTGGCCACTGATGAAGCCAGTGTTATGGCTGGAGACTTGGGCGTGCTGAAAACATTATTGAATGCAGATCCGATTTATTTTG
Organism: Rhagoletis zephyria; assembly: GCF_001687245.7. NCBI lineage: Eukaryota > Metazoa > Arthropoda > Insecta > Diptera > Tephritidae > Rhagoletis > Rhagoletis zephyria. Next base: position 113,286 of record NW_016157596.1, on the reverse strand, counting down.
TACATAAAGTGCACATGCCACTCACTTCACCTTTACTCGAGCTACGATTGTAAAAAATTGCCGAAAAAGCATTGAGACACTGTGCCGCAACAAATATAGTTTATTTTGCCACAGTCCAAAGAGGATACATGAACTGAAGTAATTTCAGGACTACTGTTCGGTAAAGCCCCACAATATTTTGGGCATATCTCAAACACGATGACTTTCACTAGGAAGCGTTGTGTTTTTTATGGTTAAATTACTGACAGGATTAATTTTAAGTCCGCTTCTTCAGGGTGAAGTTAGCCTTAATGTTCCCTCTTGGGTGTCAAGAAACTTTTGTCCCCTATTTTTGAATACTTTTAAACTAATTTTGAATTAAACGAGCCACTCCGTTGGTGGTGGAGTGAAATAAGGCCCGAGGAAATAACGCCCATTGGCATTATTTCCCAAAAAAGAGAAATAAAGCCCACGGGCGTTCTTTCTATTTCGAAGGGGAAATATTTCCCACCAATAAAAAGCAATAAAGCCCGCGGGCTTTATTTCCTTCGCGAAAGAGCAATAATGGCCATGGGCTTTATTTCCCAAAGGAAAGGAAATAAAGCCCGCTTGATTTATTTCATAAAAAAGGAAATAAAGCCCGTGAGTAGTATTTTCTCTGGCTTTATTTTACTGAAACCTTCCAGTTATGTACACAGGCATACATTTGAATAAAATGGAACGTATTTTAAACGAATTGCTCTCTATTTTTGCATACAGTGCAGTTCTGCGTTATATTCGCTTCTGGAACGGTATTTTTACCAATAACTGATAAGCGAATTATTGGAAATTAAAAGTAAATTGTTACTGTTTTTAGCCTTCAATGCGGTGCGCATATTTGTTCTCACCGTCTTAGGTTTTTAGTGGTGGCGGGAAAACGCGGACCGCGGTTGAGGCGTTTGAAAACTTTCGCAAACAACAAAAATGAGTAAAGGGCAGAATAGCATAAATCAGTCGTGGTCGAATGGTTTGTGCGACATCAAGGCACACGCCGCCAATCGGAGGAGAAGCTCGGCCAATAATTTTAAACTTTGCACATATTGATTTGCAGAGCACAGTAGGCGTACTAATCTAAATGGTATATTTTCCCCATAATTAACAGTCTTAACAAAGAGTTCTAAGTTGAAAGCTCTCGTTTGCCATACTTATATACAACACTCAAAGCACATTATCTCTTCCCTGCAAAAAATGGGACTAATCCGGGATGACTCCGGGAGCAATCGCAAAGGAGCATGCGACTAATACCACTTTTGATCTCTTTATATGGAATGAACTGTGCGCTTTTGTTCGAGCATGTCCTACGAAGATACTAATTGTTCACCTTTATACCCGAAAGGGTATAAAAAGCGACTAGTCACCTTTAAATGGGAAGCAACGAAAATGCCAAAAGCAAAGCGAGGAAGTTGAAACGACTTGACGGTACAGACGCATGTGTACTCGTCCCTTTTCTTCTCACCCCCTCTCTTCCAAACCAATATATTAAAGTTTTACATAGAGTTTTTGAACCAAATAAATTTAGGCTTTGCTTTTAAGCGTGAAGATATAACACCTTTACAAATAATAACACCAGCTAAGGTAGTTTCTAAAGAATATTTACCAATTTTACTCCTTTTGTTAAAGTTTCCCCATCTCATAGATTGCGATACTGATATAATAACCAGGCAGTGGAATTTACTGAGGCTAAGTGAGCTTGATATTTCCAGCGATCTGGATATTGATATGTTTTGGGAAAAAGTTTATTCTATTACAAATGGAATGAATGAAAATAGCTCCATGCATTTCACCAATTTTGTTTTTAATATAATTTCATTACCACATAGCTCTGCGGCTGCAGAACGCAAATTTTTAACGCTTTCTTTGATAAGAACTAAAATAAGAAATAAACATAAGATAGGCAGTATCAATAGTAATATGCAAGGAACTTGTAAACAAAAATGACACGCACAATATGTGGTCAGCTGCTAAAGATTTTCATGTGTAATTAATTGATTTAAATTTACCTCTATGAAATTAAACTTATTGGTACATACATATGTATATAATTCATACAACCAAAAAATGTTAAATGATCTCATTTGCCTAAGACTGTACCTGCATTTATTTATTTCTTGCTTGTTTTAAAATGTACAAAGTACATATATCTATGTATGTAAATGTTTTGTGTTCGAAACATTTAATCTTAAATAGATGAATTGTATGCTTGCAGAATGCTTTTTTGTAATTGAAATTTATTTGGTAGGTAAACGATTTTGGTCGGATAAGATGGGTAGGAAAAAGAAGAAAATTGGTAGGAAAAAAATTGTTAGTGGCAACGCTATGCAGGAAACCAGCAACAGCCGCATTTGATCGACTGCCGAAAGCATTATACTGCATTTGAATCAGTGCACGTACTTTGAAAAAATTAATAGTGGTAGATTTTACACACAAAAATGTTGGTAGATTAAAAAAATAATAATAATAAAAAATAGGTATTATATAGTTTTTACTCATATAGGATAACCCTGCTATCACCTAATATGAATTCGCGTTGGGATGAATTGTATTTTTGTATAAAACTACCAAAAATTTATTTCATGTCTATAAAAAATGCACAAAAAACCTAGGCATAAAACTGGGCTCTAATTACGGCATCCCTGATAGAATAAAAGGATTCGAAACGAATTAAAAATAAATTTCCGCTGTTTTATCTCCAATACAATTTGGATTGTAAAAGCGAATTCATTACCGAATACTCAAAAAGAAATTTAATATTAACTTTTATTCGATCACGGAGACTCTGATTCGGAAAATGTATTAATTTAATAGGAGGGAGGCACAAACAATTATTCTCCGCTACAAAAGTTTTTGATTAAAATCAGAGTTGAAATGGTTGAAGTTTGCAGCCCATTCGCTTGGCAGTCCCTCACACAAACGTATTTCAGAAGAAAAATATTTACATATAGAGCTGGTAGACATGCGATCTCATTTTTGAGTTGGTTATGGTCAGAGTTAACTTTTCATTTTTATCTAAGGTGTGTTCGATGACAAAGTATGTATATATGTTCATTTAAATCTCTTTGTTTTCTTACCGGAAAATATTAGTATATTTGTATCCTTTGTTGGTAAAGTTGCCAGAAAAAAGTTGGTAGATCTACCAATAAAGTGGTAAAGTCCGTGCACTGATTTGAACAGTTGCCGAAAGCACGACATACATACATATGTATGTACATAGGGTAAATATGCTAGTAACCGGACGATTAACTTTTCTTTCATCTTTAGGCTGTCGTATATAGCAACCTGTTTATCGGAACAAAAAAGTTTGAATCAATATGGGATTATGAACTAATTCTAAATTGACTAAAGTAGTTGTATTTTATGAATAAGAATAAAATTTTGTATAAAAATAATTTTTCTGAAAAAAGCCAAATTTCTTTAGTGACCGGACAGTTTTTTTACTGAGCGGACGTTAGAAATCTAGTGAGCGGACACTCTATTTTACAACGCTTTTTCTATAAATGATAGACTTCAAACTCAAAAATAACGGGTTTATTTTAAAAATAATAGGAATTCATAGTAACAGTTGAACATTTTTGGCTAGTTCAGTAAAAATAAATGTTCAGTTGGAACACAAAGCACATATAAACTTGTTTTTGTAAGCTTCTGAATATGAAAGGTCTTTCAATGCGGTACATTTCAGATGATACCATGAGGGGCAAGTGTCGCAGCCGATATTCTTTAAGTTGTCGTCATCTACATCGCTAGTGAGTTCGTCCAAGCAAGTCTGGCATATTTCTTTCTTTTTTGAGAAGCGTTTCCTTTGTTTAGCCCTGTTTTTTTGTTTAAGGTTCCTCTTAGCTAAACGTTCTAGTTTCCTTTCAGCTATGGCGGTTTGTTTTTGTTGCTTCTCGCGTTCTTTTTGCTCGTATATATCTCTCCATCCTTGTGAAGAGATAGCACTAGATGCTCTTAAAGTGCTACTAGTTATTTTACCCTTAAACCGGATAGGTTTTGGGTAGAATAAGTGCGATGATAAGCTACTAGCAAAACTTGGACCTGGGGAAGGTATTATAGCGGTAGATATATTTGTTGACACGTCCTTTGAACTACTGCATACTGGCTCTAAAACTCCATCGTTGTTTATAACGAATATACCGGACGGTATCTCCAGATCATCTAAAGTTACATCAAGCAATGAAATGGATGAAAGGTCATTATCTTCCTGATGCAAAACATTATTTACATCAGGGGCACATTCTGGCTGTCCTTCGGGATATATGTTTTGGTATTCAAGAGGATTACGCGATGCGGAGTTTGTACTCTCTTCTTCAGAGAAAACTTCTAATATAACGTTGGAATCTATGCCCACATCTCGTAATTTGGATGAGAGTTCTGTTATCACTTCGGACGCAATTCTGTATCTAGTTTTTTTCTGGCAAGTAGTTTCATCCTGTTCTTGTATTGCAATTGCGTTGGATTTTACACATTTCGTATGGTCTACTGCATCGGGATTTAAAGGATACAAACCGCATTTTCGAAATCCATTTTTTATAGCTTCGGAATAATTTTGTTCGCTAAGAACCTTGAGCAATAAAGGAGAGAATTCTTTTTTAGTAAGAGAGTCTCCTACATGCTCTTCTTGCCATTCACGAACTGTCTGCTTCCAATATGTCTTTAAAGGTGTAAATAGGCTAACGTCAGCCGGTTGCATTAAATGCGTTGTATAAGGTGGCAAAGCGTATAATATAATACCATGGGAATCACAGAACCGGCTTAGATCCATTGTTAAATGTGACCTGTGTCCTTCAACAAGCAATATAACAGGCTTCTTTATGTTTTCTGCATTTAACCATTTGTCGATTCAATTTGCTACATACTCATAAAAGGTTTCGCTTTTCATCCACCCGCTTTCCGTACGGCCTAGAAACCATTCTTCTGGAATACTGTTTACAATTTCTTTTGGCGGCCTCAAGTAAGGAAAAATTACCATAGGAGGAAGAAAGATTCCGAAAGCGGATATGACCATTAAAACTGTTATGGTATCTTTTTCGGAGGCAGTGGATATTTGGTACACATTTTTGTACCCTTTTGGAGCAATGACTTTTCCTGTTTTTGGGCACAAAGAAAAACTTGACTCGTCGCCATTAAATACACGTGAACGGTCTTGCAAAACATCCTCGCTATTTATGTCTTTTAGATATTCGGTTAGTTCAAAGAACCTTTGCCTTATGGATATTTCTGTAACCACACCTCTTCCTTTGCTTATAAACTCGTCTTCTCTCATTGAAAGTCCAGGGCTGCGCTTGAAAAATAGCTTTAGCCACGTCAGACCAGGTCTACCATCTTTGAATGGGGTTCTCCTTCTACTAAATTTTATGATTTTTTGGACCGTGTTAAGAATACAATCCTTTTTCAAAGGGAACCCACATTTGCGCATATTCAAAATCCACTCAACTATTTCTTTCTCCTCCTCGCTCGTTAGATAGGATTTCGGACCGAAGCTATATGTATACTCAGCAACTTTGCACTTAACACGGTCTTGAATAGTTAACTTCGGAATACCGTAAACACTAGCAGTTTGCGAATGCTCATACCATGGTTCCGAATGTCTAATAAAGCCAATCCCATTTTTTCCCTGTCAGGACGCTGTTTTCCTTTTTATTGGCATGCTTGTCCTGAATCTGCATTACTCATTCTAAAATTATGTAAAATTTAGGCACAAGAGCGTTAAAAACTGTTACAGTAATGAAAATTTTGGGTGTCCGGTTAATGAAATCGCGTTATTTTGCAATACTTTTAGTCACCGAACACTTTGTCCGGTAACTGAAATATGCGCTAATTTGGCATCCTATTAGCCGGACAGTAAAATTTAATAATTAAATATTAACTTTTTAGCAAAATTTATATAACAAATGACTTTTGCACTATTTTTCATCAAAACTTAACACTTTCGAACTTATACTTACATGAATTTTACTCTTAAATCTACGTTGCTAAATGTGTATATCACTAACGAAAAAATAAAAATCCGCCCGTTTTCACACTTCGAAGCAAACACATAAACTGATCGCGTTTATGTAAAAGCTGTGGCGCATTTAAAATGAAATGATATTTGCGGTCCCGTTACAAATCAAGGCCGCCTTCGATTTCAAATTCTGAAAATTCAAAATTGTCAACGGTTTTCTTATTTCAGGCAAAAAGACAAAAGTGTCATGTCACTAGGTGGTGTCCGGTCACTAGCATAGTTACCCTACATTAGAGTGGTCCAAAAACAGTAAAGTGGGAACTTTAATGCCGCCACCCCCTAGGATTGTTCTAAACCGGAAAAATATATAAATATATTATTGTGAAATAAAAAAAATTTTGCATGTGCTCAAAGCGCTCAAAGTTTTCCATGTATTTTATATGGTAAAAAAGAACTTTTCGTAGAAATAGTGTAGAACTCTTGAAAATCTATATTTCTCAATCAGGAAACTCTGTTTCTATTCAGGAGATTCCCAGTAATAATACCCAATTGTTTCTTTAACCACTTTTTCATGGTAACTATATTTTATAGTTCCGCCAAACCCCACAGAAAATGCAATGAGGGACCATTAAAAATCTTTAGTATTAGGGTGCGGCGGCATTAAAATGCCGACTTTACTTTTTCACAAACAATTTTGGACCACTCTAATGTACATATGTACATATCAATGCTTCATTTCAATTCGTTGAATTGTTTTTGAACTTCAGTATCCAGTGTTGCCAAACATGAGCTTTTCCTACCAAAACTGGTAGGTTTTTTCCCATGTGGTAGGTTGGGAGGCTAGGCTGGATTTTGGTAGGTTCCGCGACAATAACAGTTATTCGCGAAAAATATAAAATATGTACATATATCTAAACATTTTCGAAAGCTTGTTTAGATAGAAATATACATACCTGATTCGTAAGTACAATATTGCCAATATACAATATGTATGTACATCCAAGGTATATACTTTATGTGCCTACAACTTAGTTTCAATTGAACTCAACCAGAAACTACATATATAAGTACATATGTATATGTATGTCCTGAAGACTGGTGTGCTGAAAAGGGCTTGTCAATAAACTCACTGAAGTTCACCGTTGTCCACCTGACAGAGACTTCATGGTAAGACTTGGGGAATATCACCAAACCTAACCTACTGGTCTTTCACTACTTCTTACTACTACGGTAGTAAGACCTCTTTGTCGCATATGTGGCACTGTCCTGATGACCAAAAGCTAATCAAGTAAAGGCGGGTGACCCCTTGAGCAAGCTGCGCCGACTGGTCCGCGTGGTCCTCACAGGAGATATGGGCACCTGTCCAATGGATGCCCTTTATGTCATTACAGGCATTCTTGCTTTGTCCATTCTGTTTGAAAAAGAGGCCTGCTGGCGCCCTACGACGCAAGAAAGTTGGAGATCTTCTGGGTCATTCTAAAGGCATTCCAGGATAATCCCGAGTTATCCTTCTACAAACCCTACAAAGTCAGAATTCCTGAAAAGGACTGCTGAGAAGTGATAACAACTGTGATTGACGAAGGGTCCCAGGTATGGTATTCCGACGGATCAAAGGTGGACGACGATAAGTAAATAAATAAATAAGTAAATAAATTAAATAAATAAATATAATGTCGAATAGTCAGGCACGCCAAAGGCCTTAGACTGTTTTAAATCGGCATCAGGCTTGTGGACAGCTGTAAAGCAGCAAGTGGTTCAAAATACTTGGAGGCCCACAATAGCGTAGTGCTTTGGTGCGTTCCGGGAGATGAAGCTTAAATGCGCTTGCATGGTCCATAGCCTTTTGTGAGCAGGTGGAGGAAACGCCAGAGCATATTCTATGTGACTGCCAACGTATCATAAATATCAGACTGATACACCTTAGGGAACGATTGTCTTCTTCATCCAAAATTTTAAATATCGCGCCCTCCAAATTGCATAACTTCTTAAATAGCCTAAGGTTGGAGTGATTACAAATAGGGTTAAGTAAAATTTAAAAACTTCAAAATTTTTTGGTAGGATTTGGTTGGTCTTGGTAGGAAATTTTGGTAGGAAAAAAATGTGTTCGAGGCAACACTGACAGTATCATGCAGTATCATGCTCGTGCCCTTAGCAACATATCAAATACGGCGTTATGACTTCTGCAACAAACCAATGCTACGGCTTGTCTTAGCTTACCGTTCAACTGCGGCGTCTTGCTTTCGCCAACTGTTCAAATGAGGTGTCATGCTTTCGGCAACCGTTCAAATGCAGTATCATGCTTTCGGCAGTCAATCAAATACGGCGGTTGCTGGTTTCATGCACAATCACTCGGAATACATAAACCAACGACTACAGATCACACAATCCACCGTCGTTGTATTTGTAATCGAAATCAGAAAAAAGTTTTCTTACGTTTTGGTTGTTTTTCCCGTTTGTTTACATCGTCTTCTATCGCTTCGGGATGGCTTTTTTTTTAGAAATTTGATGTGTTGTATGAGCGATTTTCATTTCAATTTTGATTTATTACAAATTTATCATATAAAAGGAAGTGCTTTGTGATTGAAACAAGTTTGTGGGTTTGTTTGGTCTGGCAAAAAGCCTAAATTTTCGTTGAAAGTGGGTGCACGTTTGTGGCCAGGACGCTGGCATTGAAAAATCAACCCGTGGTGATGATATGGGATTGTAAAACACTTTCGTCAATGTTATTGTGGCTTGTTAACATTTTTTATTTTTAATCTTTTTATTGAGCTTTGTACCACGATTGTTTATTAGGAAAAATTGAAAAAGCAACAAAGTCTAAGCGGTAGAAGTTATAGCACTATTTCGGAGATCACCACATCTCCTCATCAGACTTTTTTTTTCTAGACTTCAGCAGGGATCGAACCTGCGAATTCGATGTTCAAAGTCAGAAGCGTTAACCACTGAGCTATGTACATCCCGTAAACTCTTGTTGCTAATTCATTTTCCTTATTCAACCAACTACTATCAAGTGCAGCTGATTTGCCGCTATTTAAACTCGACAGCGTGGTTGTTGTTGTCAATTCTATACATCCATTTGCTTATTTGCTTTTTTGTATAGTTTCAGGCAGGCTCTTCCTAAACTATGTATTTGTCAATGTTATTGTGTCATCAAGTTTCACTTTGTATATTTTATAATAAATACCAATTTAATCGCACTCAATCACCGCGCCTTTTTCGTTTTCTTTTTTTGTTTTCATTCTTAGGCAGATGTCAGAAATTTACTTTTTTCATTATTTCCGATGGCGTGATCTTGTTAGTTGGTTCGTGCTCGAAATACTGGTTTGCCGAAGTCACCCAGCAATTAACACGATTACCACAGAAATTAAAATGGAATCGAATTAGGCGATGGGAATCGCTTAAAGCCTGATTATAGCAACTTAACTTAACTTAACGGAACGTAGAACTTAAAGAATCAAAATGAAACAGATTTCGACGGTGCATTAAGTTACGTTAAGTTTCGTGTGTTCAATTATAACCAACACCCATTTAACAGAATTTTTAAGAGAGATCCGTAAGTTACGTTAAGTTGCCATAATCAGACCATTNAAGCCTGATTATAGCAACTTAACTTAACTTAACGGAACGTAGAACTTAAAGAATCAAAATGAAACAGATTTCGACGGTGCATTAAGTTACGTTAAGTTTCGTGTGTTCAATTATAACCAACACCCATTTAACAGAATTTTTAAGAGAGATCCGTAAGTTACGTTAAGTTGCCATAATCAGACCATTACCCTTTCGCTTCAAGAAGGCATAATTTTAACATGAGCATGTCATTGGCCGTAAGCCTTTACCCGCAGCATTACCTTCGAACGAAGGGAGACCGCATGAATAAACTGATTCCAAAGAAGCGATGAAAGAATGCCTTACATAGAAACTTATATAAAATGCCTAGATAAGTATTAAATTGAAAACAGAAAATACAGATTGTCTTAAAAGATTAAAATTTTTATAAATCAATTTTTATACATACATATAATATTGTAGTTCCTCACTCATGTACTTCAGTTCATTGACTGACTTCAACTTCGCTGTAAATTAAACAAAGCGAAACATGATATTTATCGATGGAATTTTCAACATAAAGTAACGGTAGAAAAGAATTTTTGGGTACTCGTTTTTTTTTTCAGCTGAAGCATTCTACTTTGCATTCTCCGTAATGAATCAAAGCAGTGAATTAATAAAATATTGTAGAACAAAAAAAAATTTGAAGACATTATAAGGTAATGCGTTCTGGAACACGTTACCACTAAAAGCGATTACCGATTTTTTGCTGCGCAATATCAGTATGTGCTATTATTATGATTGTTCAATTTTGGCTGTACCCAGCAAGAAACACGATTACCACAGAAACTAAAATGGAATCGAATTAGGCGATGGGAATCGCTTACCCTTTCGCTTCAAGAAGGCATTATTTTAACATGGGCATGTCATTGGCCGTAAGCCTCTACCCGTGGCACTACCTTCGAAGGAAGGGAGAACGCATGAATAAATAGAATCCCGAGAAGCGAACAAGCAATGCCTAAATCGATATGTACATATATACATATTTAATTAAACTTAAAATTTTACTTACAATTGTAATAGAAAGTAACGGTAGAAAACAATTTTTGGGTATTCATTCTATTTTTCAACTGACTACGTGGAGCATTTTACTTTTTAATGAATCAAAGCATCGAAATTAATAAAATATTGTAGAAAATTCTACTATGAATTATCGGCAAGGTCTAAAAGAAGCCAACAATTAGAAGACATTCGAAGGCAATGCGTTCTAGAACACGTTACCACTACAAGCGATTACCGATTTTTTTCTGGGTATTTGCACGCACTGGACGCTTTGCGCTGGTGTTCATTCATCGCCCGCTTTTAATGTGAGTAGGTTTAACCCAAATCGACCCCGTGTTGCCATATGGCAACGCAAAATACATCGTGTTTAAGAGGGTGTAAAACAAAAACCGCTTACTTAAAAATGCTACGATGTACGTTAACTAATTCCTAAAAGGTGTATCTTTCGAAACGCTTACGCTTCCGTCAGATCCTTGCTGTCTGTCGAGTGTAATGCAAGTGTGTTCTTTAAACAAAATTAGAAGTGGCACAAAACCATCAAAATGTCATATATTTAAAAGTAAGCATGAATTTATAGAAAAGGAAAAACAATCGTGCATGCTATATAATTTAAGAGTTTTTAAGTCCGTTGCCATATGGCAACACGGGGCGTAATGTGAACTGTTCCTCTTTTTACCAAATTTTGATATGTTCGCTAGCCCAAATTGACCCCGTGTTGCCATACGGCAACGCAAAATACCATCATGTATGAGACGGTGTAAAATAAAAATCGGTTGTATGTGTTTTTGCAGTTTTGCAGGTGATTAACTCATTCCATCTAGCCCTGAACTACTTAATCATATTATAGTATATTTCATTCAAGTGTTGAAGTGATATACAAGTGTAGTTTGTCTGTTCCAGGGAAAACTGGTGGTGTATTCTCATCTGCTATTTCATTACCCTAGATTCCCTTGTGACCGGGCACCTAACAGATATGTAGGCTTTTGTAGCTTGTCAATGGCTTCCGGGCTGCGAAGAACGTTTGTGCATGAAATATTGTATGAGGAAACTGCCTTAATTTTCGCCTGGAATAGGTGTAATTTTGAATTGTTTGTCGATTCGGTGAAGGCTAGCTCTGCAGTTATCCTTATTGCGAAAACCTCTGCTTGAAATATGCTGCAATGGTCAGGTAGAATCGATATCCGCCTGACGTTCAGTTCCCGGCAGTAAATCCCAGCACCCACTCCCGTAACCATTTTAGAGCCGTCCGTGAAAATGTTTAGGGATCTATGGCAAAAAAATCGTTTCCACTTAAAACTTGGTGCCATGAAGTCTGTGCCGCTTATGCTTCCCGCCCCAATTAAGCGGTGCCAAAAGGTTCTGAAATTGAATTTCCCTATGACCGTCAATCTACGTGCGGAATTCGCAGCACGGTTTTCCGCAAATCGGCCAATGGGAGGTAAACTAAGGGTTTTTTTAAAGAGCAGCCGTCGAAGTGGACCTCAGGGCTCCTGCGAGGCACAGTGCCGCTAGGCGCTGAACCTTCTCCATTGGCCCGAGGCANATTCGCAGCACGGTTTTCCGCAAATCGGCCAATGGGAGGTAAACTAAGGGTTTTTTTAAAGAGCAGCCGTCGAAGTGGACCTCAGGGCTCCTGCGAGGCACAGTGCCGCTAGGCGCTGAACCTTCTCCATTGGCCCGAGGCATAAGGACATTTTTGCGGCGTTCGAGTACACCAAAGCGCCATAGAGCAGTATTGGGCTGACTATTGCTGTGTAGCACCAATGCATCAGAGCAGGTGGCAAACCCCAAGCGCTTTCCAGCATTCTTTTACATGCGCAAAGGGCGTTACTGGCCTTCTTCTCTCTTTCTTCAACATTGCGCATCCACAGCAGCTTACTCTCCAAGACTACTCACATATACTCTCTGTGGTCTTTAATTGACATCTCTATGCTAAATACCTAGCCTCGGGGGTCTCCACACTGGGACCTTAAACCTTTTTGTGACTACACCACTGACCCATACACATTGACAAAAAAACTTCTTTGTGCTGGTGAAGCATGTAAAACTATAGGAGCAGTAGCCTGTGCAAAATGTGATGTGGGTTTATGTTTGAAATGTTTTGCTAATTTTCATACTAAAAATTAACTTCTTCATCCGCTTTGCACGTAGAATATGAATATTTTATCAATAATTGTATTAAAACTTATAAACAATGTTTCTATTATTTCATATTTTAACCGAATACTGTCGTCTAACAATCCATCTGGAATACGCCCCTGTTGCCATATGGCAACGGCCGATATCGGAAGAACTATACTACTCCCAAAGTTTTAGTCATATTTTTTGCTTTATTTTAACGCTACTTTTACCCTGTATATGATGAAACCAAAAAAAATATAAAAATAATAATCTGGTTATTTGTTTTTGTTATTTGTATGGCCTTTATAACAATTATATTCAACAATTTTTATGAGCTCGAGGCCGTTTTCAGTGAAAACTTATTGTGGAAAAGCAACAATAATTTGAAAAAATGGTAGAAGTGATAGCTATTTCGGAAATCACCACATTTCCTCATCAGACTTCTTTCAGTAGGATTCGAACCGACGATCACCACTGACTCAGCCAGTTGCCTACGCACTGTGCTAAGTTTTTCTTGTTAATTCTTGTTGCTTATTTTCCACGGCCTCGAGCTCATAAAAATTGTTGAATATAATAATAATCTGGGACAATTTGGGTTAAAGTAACAAAAACAGCATCGCATGCCATTCTCTGATATGTACATAGGTACATGGGCGTAGCCATGGAAATGCTAGCTTATGGCGTTTTCGTTTCTACCGAAAAATGTTACTTTCCATTTGCCCTCTACGTACAAATACTAATAAGAGTGCGATGAGAAGGCAGCATTTTTTGTAGAAACGAAAACGCCATTAATAGTCTCGACCCCCCTAACTTTGAAGTTTTTTCCTATGTATGTACTTACTATATAAAAAATAATACACTCAAAGTTAACAAAATAATTTGTAAATTTTCATAATTAAAAAAGTGAATATGTGGATCGTCCGGTCCTGTTCCAAGTTATTCTCGCTTGCTTTAAAGTAATTCCATTTAATACATATGTATGTCATTTAAGACAAGATATTTCGGTGTTTTCAACGATGTCTACATTTTTAGTGTATCTTACAAAATTGCAAAAGTATATTACAGAGTATACAGAAAATTTATTTTATTTTTTTATTTAGATTAACGTCTTGTCCGGACATTTGGTATACAGGTCTATAGAGCTATGAATATAAAAAATGCATAAGTGTTTAGTTGAGATATTCGCCTTGGACCACTTTGTTCTGTACATTTCCCAGTACTGCAAAGCTTTTACCATTCACCTGGGAGTGGTCAGAAGTGATTCGTTTGCTTACGGTTGAAATCGCAGCTCACTTCCTCCGGATATTTATATCCACGTATCCCCTGGGTAGCGACCAAACACACGTTTGGGAGCGAGCTAATGCGAGAAGACGTAACCCCCCCCGCGTGCGCTGGTTTGGTGCCCTGCCCTCGGATGTCTCGGATGATACCCCCTTTTTTGATGACGATCACGGCAAACGTAGAAAGAACTATGATTTGAGGGTATGCACCTGGAATATCCGGACCCTTAACCGGGAACGTGCCACTGCCCGGCTGGTTGATGTCCTCGGGAAAATAAAGACTGACATCACCGCCATCCATGATATGCGATGGACGGGGCAATACAAGGTAAGCGTGGAGCCTCGCGACGTCTACTACAGTTGCCACGTAAAGGAGTGCAAATTCGGTGTTGGATTTTTGGTGGAAGAGAAACTCCGTTGCCGATTACTGGCGTTCAATGTAGTGGACGAACGTCTAGCCACAATCCTCATCGAAGCGAGATTCTTCAACATCTCGCTGATATGTGCCATTGCCCCGATGGAAGAGGCATCCAAGCAGTGTTGCCGTTTTGATACTTTATTTTTTCGCTCATTTCGCGAGATACTTAAATTTTTCGCATAGTACAAATTTGTATACATGTTAAAGGGAAAATATTTATGTGTGTGTACAGTGGCAGCTTTTAAAATTTGATCGAAAATATTGAAACGTTTTGGGGTCAAATAAGCTTAAAGAAAAATGCTTTAAATGAACTATGTATAAAGAGCTGACTTAATTCATTTTTAATTTATTTTACTTGCCTAAAAAGTAGCTCTACAGCTGCACAGCGTATATTTGCAGATTTAAAACTGATCCAAAATGAAAAGAGAAATAGAATTTCATTACAAACTGTTGAGAATATGATGGGGCGTATTCATAGTAAAAATAAAGTCAACACTGAAGGCAGTCTCAGCTTTTTGACATAATTTCCAACGAGCTTAACGTGGAATGTATCACATAATTTGATAATTAACTTAAATGATCGACAGCTAATAGTTTTAAACATGATAAAAACTTAGTAAGGTAAAGCCGTTCCCTCAATTCGTCGGCCATGATATTTTTTTTTGAAGTTTGACAAATTTTAAAATCATATAAAATTGAGAGTAAAAAAAAGGAATTGTTCAAAATTGTGGTAGATTGAGATTAAAAATGAGAATGTGTGTGAGTTTGTGTGTAAAATTTTAAAACTAAATTGCTTGAAAACGTCAAGAATTTGAAAAATTCCTCTCAGCGGTTCTACCTTCCTTTCTTATCATGGTTTTAAATATGTACATATATTTGAACTCAAGTTTTTATAAAATCTATACAAGATAAAAAACAATAATCTCTTTTTTGACAGATTGTCACAATATTTAAAATATTTTTCTTTATGTATATGCATATGTATGTGTATGAATGCGAATTACATGATTTTTCGGTTATTGACAATAATAAAAAGTAAAGGTATGACACCAAATAGCATTTTTTTAAGTTTTTTCTAACTTGCTAATGTGATACTTAAATAAAAAAATTGTGATACATTTGATCCATTTTGTGTTTCTTTTACGATACATTTCTTCATGACAACACACACACACACATTCGAGCGTTGCTTTCGTAACGATATAAAAGCCGTGCTTGGTGACTTCAACGACAGGGCAGGCAAGGAAGGGATTTTTGGCGCCACTATTGGAAAACACATCATCATAGGTTCACAACTTGAAACGCAAGGTGGCGCTGGAGTCGAATTATTACTAAAAATCCTATTTATGGTCCGGTTTGGCTCATATTCGAGATATACATATATTGATAACGGTAGGGGCAATTTCTACTGTTGCACAAAAAGAGCTGCAAGGTGGCGCTGCAGTCGAATTATTAGTAAAAATCGTCAAGTGAAGTCAATCGGAGACACCAAGGATTAAAGCTCAATTACCAACGTTAAATCAACCACCGGAACCATTGCGGTCCCTGCTTTGCGGCGACTAAACAGAATAAAGACAATTCTTGATAAATGCCTAAAAATACAACTGTAAGACATCTAAGGTATTTCGTCTGAAATAAGTCTATGTATATTGGATTTCTGGAGGCTAATGATACTTTCCCATTTTAAAGTTGCCACCAACTGTACTATACAAATTCAAGGACGATTCACCATAGGCCCAGATCATTTTTGCCAGAAGAACTTCTTCACGGACATAACTCTTTCATTAGGTTATTTAAGATGGCAATGGAGATATGCCTTCTGACAACAAAATCAAGCATGAACGTGAATTGTTGATAAAAACGTTGGACCAAATGGTTAAATAAAAAATTAAATTTGGGCGGGACGAAGTCCGCCGGGTCTGCTAGTAATAACATAAAAACAGGGCCCGAATCGCGCCATTCAATATCGAACGGAACTCGAATCGAAATTTGATTTTGAGATCACGTCAATCGATAGCGAGTGCGCTTCTCTTGTTCAAATTGTATTGTGGAGGAAACAGCTGCCATTTGTTTCAATCGATTCGAAACAAATAATCACTCGATCACGAATGCCGCGATTCTCAGTCCCACAGAATTTGTTTTGATAACTTTTGATTTGAAATTTTAGCAAAAGTCATTATAAAAAATTAATGACATTGAAAACGAAAAACGTGGAGCGCATGCAGTACAAAGCATTTGATTTCATTGACAATAGTCAAACTACATAATATTCTACTGCCAAAGTACAAATTTGAGATCGATTTTAAGCGGTCGTTATTCATATGCCCACATACATATGTACATATGTTACTTTTCATACCAATTCGAGTGTATTACATGCGCACCACGCTTTTCATTTTCAATGTCATTAATTGTTTATAATGACTTTTGTTAAAATTTCAAAATCAAAAGTTATCAAAACAAATTCTGTGGGACTGAGAAATATTATTTTCTACTTTTTAGTCCATTTATAAAAGCGTTGTATATTAAAAAGTTTTTTTATTTTATTTATTTTCTACTTTTTAGTCTTGTCTGTACAAAATTTTGCAATAGATATTAAAATAATTCAACTTGCAGTGAAAGAAAACAGAAGACTATGCAAGCACAATGTTTGCTCACATTTAGTATAAACATACATATGTATGTACATACATACATATAGCAGCAGTTTATTTCATTTAAAGAAGTGGCGTCTCGTCCATTTCCGCTGTAGCGTATGTACTGCATATTTTTAACTTCTTCTGGCGAGGCGACATCTATCTCTAGAGTTTTTCTAATTGTATGTCTTTGATATGATACCTACGACGAGGTTTGCCATAAATACCTTTGCTATATTTATAGTATATGGTGGTCTGGACATACAACATTTCAAGTTGATAAAAGCGTTGTAACAAGACATTAAACTGTACTTAGATTTTTTGTTGTTTTTCAACGTCGTGTGCGTCAATGTTGTGTGCGTGGCTTGTATAAGCAAAGAAAGTTGTAGGTAGGAGGTTAAATTGTTTTGAAGTTGCATTTATAAAGGTTACAATGTTTTGTTTTAGTGGCTTGGATTAATCAAGGAATTGCATGTATTGAGGATTGCGGTTGCCGTGTACGCACTGTATATATTTTTCTTCGGAAATTAAGTTACCAACAATTACAAGGCTCAACCTTCGAAAACGCGTTTTCATACCTTAAGTCCAGATTTTGAGGATGTATTCAAAATTATTATTATTAGTATGGGCATAGTGCCTGAAAATGTGCTTCTGAATTTTAAAATGACAGACTTAAAAGGCAATCTTTAAAAAAAAATTATTTGACTTGGTCGAAACTCGGATCGGCCATTTTGAATTTTGAAAATCTGACAACAGATTCATAGTCAGCAACCCCAGAAGTCTACTGGTAACGAGTTTCAACCGATGACCATGCTTAAAACGTTCAGTATCATCGTTTAATTTGACTAATTATTTAAGAAATTGATCGCCATATTGGGTACTGGGTCCGCCATTTTGAATTGAAAGAAATTGAATAAAGATTCGTAATCAGCGACCCCAAAAACTCCTGAGTATCGAGTTCAGAACAAGTTCAATCATTTTTTTTATTCACCGCCATATTGGTACCGCAATTTTGAATTTTGAAAAACGGACATGAGATGCGTAATCTGCGACCCCAGAAACCACCTGGTAACGAGTTTTAACCCATGACACATCGTAAAACGTTCAGTATCAACGTTTTAATTTAGCAGTCTCTATTCGGGCACTAGGCCCATTCTAATTGTCCCAGATAGGTATGGACTTTAAGATGTAAAAAAAAATATTTAGAACATCAACTTTTTATAAAAATCTGACTAGCACGACCTCTAAAAAACTTTTCTTTAAAATTAAAAAATACTTTTCTCTATTTTTGTCTCAATTATTAATTTCCAAAAATAATGTTTTTGAACCACCCTAATGCATATATTTACATGTCGTCGATCTTTTTGCAAAGCCAGTTGTGAAACCGCCTAAATCGCCGTTGAGGCAAAATGAGATTTGGTTACCCTGAACTCCAAGCATCGAGATTTATGCGTAAAAATCATAAAATCGTTATTAAAACAACAGATTTGTAAAATAATAGCTAGAGTAAATATCGCCTACCAAGGCAATGCGTCCAAAGAAAAACTGTTGTTCTCCTGTAAAATTTAAGTACCATAAAATAGGCGGGTTTGCAATTACTCGATGCGCGGTTTTGCTAAAACATCGACGATATATTTGTATATAAATATATATTTTCACCCTTTGTGAGCGCGATTTCCATCAGCGTAGCCGGAAATCATAAGTCTTTAATGATTTTCATTCGTTTGTTAAGTTCTTAGGTTTTTTTTTGTCGGCCACCTTAGCCATAATTCAACGATATTAGTACAGGGAGCGCTCAAGTAAGTAAGATGCCTGTCAAACGGACAGGTGGACGTTGATCGAACTTCCGCTGAGAGTCTCTTCTTTTTTTTGGCTTGACATCGGTCGGACGGGCTACACGCGTGCTGTAATTTATCTGAATTAATCGAGCATCGTCTCAGGATTTAGACTAACACCGTTTAAAGTTTTGTGCCCAATACCATTCCGGTTAACGCGAATGAATTATATTTTTCTTTGTAAACTCCGATCTCCGAAGTCCGAAAGCGACCGCTGAGTTGGAGGAAGAATTGGTCGCACGACAAGATTGGAGGCTGAAATAGTAGCAGACGCAGATGGTGTAGAATCCACGTGGAGCATTCTTCAGGGTTCATCCTGCATCCATGCAAGTCATCGCATCTAAGCGGAGCAGTATACGTGGAAGGCCGGAACAGGCTAATTTAAAAAGCATATACAGTATACACCACGCGGTTAAGTATGGAGTAATAGATTTGAGGGTGCAGAAAAAAAAATAGAAATCCTACTCATCAAAAGAAATCACTAGATAGGGTTTATACGAACAGGGCAGTCTGATTGCTTCTCTCGGAAAAGGATATGTTAATTACTAAAAGAAAAATTTATATGCATATTACCTGAAAATACTTACAATTTTTCTTATCATTAAAATTTAATTGCTTATATAAAAAGAAAGAAATGGAAATCATTAACTATGTACATATGTATTTTAAGTCAATGCCTAAATAGTAACAAAAAAATAAAAATAAAATTTTGCATAGCAACATTGAGAGTACCCTACAAGTACCCCTCTGACAATTATATTTGTAATAGCTCTGAGGATGCGTTAATTAATAGTTCAGGCATAGCGGTAGTAGGTGTAGGAAGAAAAACAAAAAAAAAAACAAGATTTAAGATCATTTATAGTTAAGCTTATGTAAATATGTTTATCTAGGTGAGTGATTATTCTATTATATACCTACATATACGTACAACAGCCTTTCCAACGTCCGACCATCTCACCAGGCGCCTGCTGATACCGATCGGGAGAATGACATGTAAGTGCTCTTAATTTTCCTTTTCTCTTAAATACGTATTGATAGACTTTTCACTCATACGTCAGAAGCAAAAGAGTAGCTTGATTACAAACCCTCGCATTGGCAAACCAGCGTGTGTTGAGCGCAGCATTATTTTCCATTGCTTTTGTATACATATTTTCACTGATCAACTTAATCCAGCTACTCTCCTGCAATTTTTATATTTTTTTTATATCGAAACACATATGTTTAGTACTTCACCTAACGAATTGCATTTATCTATATATTGCTATAGTAATATTCATATATGTAAAATGTATATATATATATACTTATATCTACACATACCTTTAAATATCTAACTACATATGTACGTATAGTTTCATGCTGACAGAATAGGGTGACCAGATTCATTATTCGTAAAATTTTGGTTGCTAAATGAATTAATATTTTTTTTTAGGGAGTGTCTATTCGCACTTTGCCAGTGTCACCAGTGTACCAGTGTCACCAGTGTACCAGTGTCGCCAGTGTCACCAGTGTACCAGTGTCGGGAGTCTTCGGCTCTGCCAGTGTCACCAGTGTACCAGTGTCACCAGTGTCACCAGCGTCACCAGTGTCGCCAGTGTCACCAGTGTCGCCAGTGTCACCAGTGTCGTCAGTGTCACCAGTGTACCAATGTCACCAGTTTCACCAGTGCCACCAGTTTCACCAGTGTCGCCAGTTTCACGAGTGTTACCAGTGTAACAGTGTCACCAGTTTCACCAGTGTCACCAGTTTCACCAGTGTACCAGTGTCACCAGTGTACCAGTGTCACCAGTGTCGCCAGTGTCACAAGTTTCGCCAGTGTCACCAGTGTCGTCAGTTTCACCAGTGTCACCAGTGCCGCCAGTGTCACCAGTGTCGACAGTGCCGCTAGTGTCACCAGTGTCGCCAGTTTCACCAGTGTACCAGTGTACAAGTGTCACCAGTTTCCGCAGTGTACCAGTGCCAGTGTAGTGAAAATTTGAAATAAAAAATCACGCGATTTTTTATTCCAAATTTTCGCTTCCGGCACTTTTTCTATAAAAAAATTCAGAAGATAGTAAAATGGATTAAAAAATCGGCCGACTTCGTCTGCGGCGCTTTTCTATATAAAATACAATGGCCACACTGGCGACACTGTTGACACATCCGTCACTGGCGACACTGGTACACTGGCGACACTAGTCACACTGGTGACACTGGTACACTGGTGACACTGGTACACTGGGGAAACTATTGACACTGGTACACTGGTGACACTGGTGAAACTGGCGACACTGGTGACACTGGCGGCACTGTCGACACTGGTGACACTGGTACACTGGTGACACTGGTGAAACTGGTGACACTGGTACACAGGGGAAACTATTGACACTGGTGAAACTGGTTACACTGGTACACTGCGGAAACTGGTGACACTGGTGACATTGCTGACACTGGTACACTGGGGAAACTGGTGACACTGGTACACTGGTACACTGGTGAAACTGGCGACACTGGTGGCACTGGTGAAACTGGTGACACTGGTACACTGGCGACACTGGTGACACTGGTACACTGGTGACACTGTTACACTGGTGACACTGTTACACTGGTGACACTGTTACACTGGTGACACTGGCAGAGCCGAAGACTCCCGACACTGGTACACTGGTGACACTGGCGACACTGGTGGCACTGGTACACTGGTGACACTGGTACACTGGTGACACTGGCAAAGTGCGAATAGACACTCTCTTTTTTTATTGATAATTGTTATTAGGATAAGTTATTCATAGCTGAGGATTGATTTCCTTGCAGTTATGATTGCCGATAAATTAGTTGTAATTATTATTATAAATAAATTTACTGAAATGTAGCTTGTGAAATGAAAGCATGAGTTAAATTTTCTTAGTCGTGGGATGACCTAACCCATAGACTTGAAGGTATGGTTGGGATGGGATGAAGATGGATCTCTTCATGGTTAGGCAGGGAAGAGCAGGGGAGGGCAGCGTTGATCAAGGGGATCCTCTCCGTTTGTTTCTGTCTGCTAATTTTAAGGGATTTGCATATATGTAATACTCCTATATTGGCAGTAAGAGCTAGTACCGTCCGAAAACACTACAGTACAGATATATCAATAAACACGTACGAAAGAAAAGGAACACACACGTTTATAAATAAACATGTACACAACACATATACAAAAACGGCACTCAAGTACACAATACATTGACAAAAACCGGTACTAGACTGTCTTGCTTTGATTTCGGAATGCTTACACATTGAGAAGTTAGCTTACTGCCAATATAGAAGTATTACATATATGGGGATTTGTGGTATTTAATGTGGGATAGTTTTTTGTGGTCCCGTAATGATCTTTAAGTGCATGCATTTTTTTTGTGTGTAGTCAGGACATCTTCAAGAAAGTGCGGCAAGACCCACCCCAACCCGACGAGCTGAGTACCACGATAATACTAGCATGCACAGCCGTTCACTTTTGATGTACCACCGCAGGACTTCATAACACCTTGAGATATTATAAAAAAAAATATTGAGATTTTCATAAGTTAAAGGAATTTCACTTCAATGCAGTTGAATGCAGGCCCGTCGAAAGGGAGGGGGAAAAGGGGGGAATCCCCCGAGCTCGGGCTTCTGAAGGGGCCCGAAATATCAGAACCATAACTTCTTATTATTTTTTTTTACAATGTAATTTCTCCTTCGTTATAGGCTTTTATTATAAATATATTCCGAATCGTGCTGATTGTGTCTGTTTCTATAAATTAAGGAAAATGATCATTTGGCCTAAAACGCGGACTGTTACGATACGTTTTGGCTCACAGTGCTTTTCAAATACCGCTGAAACTCGGTAGAATGCAACTTTCAGATAGTAGTTGCATCTGAAAGCATAAGCATCTATGTAGCTCTTTAATATACATATACCTAAAAAATATTGTAACTCCTGTTGTTTAGGGGTTATGAATATTTCAACAGGCGACTGTTACATTACAATTTTTGGAAGTACTTTTTAAATCTGCTTCATATTATCGAAAAAGTCTGCTCTCCTTATATAATGTTTTCAAAAGTTGGTACACAGTTTTTTATGTGGGGTGCCTGTAGATGGAGGCAAGGTGGGTTTTAAGGCATGGTAGTTCAGGCCCATGCTAGCTCGCCGGATGGGGGGGTCGTTTCCACCAGCCCCACCTACTCCAAAACAAACAAAAAGTAGTCATGCCTGATTTGGGAAGCTAAGCGTAGGAAGAAGCGAATCCAAACAAAGACGAATGAAAGCGGAAGGAGGAGGCCCGTCCCGTCAGGTGGAGTCATGCCACCCCCTCTGCGGGCCTTACGTACGCAGTCATGGGCGCTGCGCCGACTCCTACCTATTTGCAGCGCCCCCGTGCCTGACATAGTCCGTCTGTCTATTCGTCTATCATGTCTTGTCTCCGTCCTGTCATTAAGTCTACGCCCTCTCGTCCCCTCTTAAGCTCAGGTGTAACACCCACACCAAATATGGACCTTCACCACTTCATCCTACGTAACCAATCATTCACCCAGTTACAAATTCCACAAAGATGTTCATTTATGTCCCTCTATATTTTTTCATTCACATTCCCAATATAACCGAGTACACATGTTTCTAAATTTAGGCTAAAACTAATTATATAAAAGAAGGTAATAACTAACTAATTAATGCAATGCACAAAATTCACAATTCCAATGCCGAAGAAAAGTTAATACTTCATAAAAAAATATAAATTTAAAATTTATAAATTATATTGCCAAATGCTCAAACCAGAGAACATTCAACAACGAGAAGGTGCAAACGACTCAGTGGAAATCATTGTGGTATTGAAGTTTTTATTTTCTGAAACGTTTCTAGTATGGAATTTTAACAGATCCATTTGGAACGCAATTGTCCTGTTAAATTCCGAGGTAGAAACGAAGAAATAAACAGTTTTCGGATCGCTATCGCACTTTTTGACGCATGATATAAATATTTTTGTGTTAAAAAGTGCGATAGCGATTCGAAAATTGTCGCCAACTGGTTACAGAATCTCCGCCCAGGTACTGTTCTATTCCGTTCTTCTGGACATTCGTCACATGGCCTGGGCGATAAATTCGTTTAAACCATTAAAGTCGCCGGGACTGATGGCATTATATCTGCACAGCTGGAAAGGTCTGAAGGTGTCGTGCAATTGGTTGGATCCATGCATGAGGACCCGCTACATCCCCAAGCCTTGGAGCGTAGTCAGTGTTGCGTTCATCCCGAAGGCCGGAAATGGTTATCATGTTTCTCCTATCAGTCACTGTCTTTCGAGAGCTCAATATGCTTATTGCAAGAAAAGGTCGGTGAATACCGCCCTTCACACATTGGTAAAGTCGTCACAGGAAGCTTTCGCGCATGAAGATTATGCAGTAGGAGCCCCTTCGATATCGAGGGGGCCTTCAACAACGTCACTCCTGAGGAAATAGTCTAGTATATTTATAATATTGGGGGTTGACACCAACCTAATAAGCTTACTTCGTGACAGAACTGTCGCGGCGAAGTGGGGGAGTCAATGGGAGCACTCCACAAGGTAGTGTTCTCTCTTCCCTGCAATGGATTGCGGTTGTAAACGACCTTCTAAAGGAACTGGAAAAGGGGGCTGTCGGGTGATCGGCTATGTAGATGATGTGGAACTTTTGGTCAAGGAACGATTTCTATACACACTTTTTGATCTAGCTCAAGGTTACCTGAACCAGGTAACTAGGTGGACGATCAACGGCGGCGGAAGCCTAACATTGAGGAAAGGGTACGAAAGGTGCGATTGGTATTCATGCGATGCGACTAGAAATTTCGACTGATCCCTTTGTATCAGCTGTCAAGAGGAAGTTGAAGTGGAATCATCTCCACACTTTCTTTTAGGCAAAGAACATAGTGACGCGACAAAGAGAGCGACAAGACATTTTCGGATAATAGCGACAAAAACAAACCTTTATTTTTCAATGTGCCAGCACATAGTGAAGCGAAAACTGAAGAAAGCGACAAAGGACAAAGCGACGAAAACAAAAAAATTTGTTTTCGTTGCTTTCTGAGCTGACGGTTGCTTCACTATGTTTTTACGTTTCTTGTCTCTTGTTTCGCTATTATCAGAAAATGTCTTGTCGCTCTCTTTGTCGTGTCACTATGTTCTTTGCCTTAGACTGTCCAACCTTCGCGAGGCTTAGGTGGAAACATTTTGGCTCGCACTTGTGAACAAATGCTGAGCTCCCAAGGATCGAAATTAGCCGCATTCGAAATTTCGTAATCGGCTCGCGGCGTTAACTTAACCCAACCTAACCTGTAACAAAGAACGTAGACAACAAGAAGGGACAACTCGTAATAATTGTGGCGAAAGTGAGCAACAGGGTCGCACCTTCTCTTTTCATCCAATCAGAAAACGCACTAGGGCAAAAGAGAAGGCACGCCCCTGTTGCGCGCTTTCGCTACAATTATAACGAGTTGTCCCTTCTTGTTATCTATGTTCTTTGCCTGAACTTCTTTGAGCTATGATATAGTTGGTCATTTTATGTACGAATATGTATATATATGAGTGTGTGTATGTATATGTATATGTAATCAGATCAGTTTTCCACTCACCTTAGCTCTCCCACGATGATGGTACCAACACGTTGAGAGGATTGCTGAAAAGGGGGTGGAACATAAATATGCACAGCTCTAAACATACATACATATTGGCATATGCTTCTTAATTGAGGTCGGGAGACCTACTTTGTTTGCTTTCCTAATCACTCGCTGGTATTTACGCGCGGCCAGCGAGTCAAACGTCCGGCAAATAATCGCGAACTCAAAAAAAAAAAATGTATCAAAAATTAAGTAGCAGCCAGAAATATTTAACCAAATGCAGCTAATAAACGTTAATCGAAGAAACCGAAAAAGAAAACTAACGCAAACAAAAATTGGGCATACAGTCTCCAAAAAAACTATGTGCTTAATTTCGCAAAAGAAAAAGGAGAGATGCAAGAAAAAACATATAAATGACCATGCGAATTTGTGTAGCCTAAGGTGCAAAAAAAATAATAATAAAAAAACGCTAATCACCAAATCGTACAAAAATAAAAAAGTATATATGTTGATTAAATTAATTGAATTAACTAAGGATAGGGATAACGCGAAAAGTTAATATAATTTAAATTCATGCTAAAAAGGAAAAACCAAAAAAAGCAAACTAAATGACAAGTGTTGTTGCTATGGCAATTAACAAACGGTGAGTTCATATGGAAATCTAGGAACGAAGCAAAACTCTAATACATAAAGACTAGGCTAAAGTAACAAGCGACAAAAAAAGAAATCTGTGTTTGAGCCACTGTTTTTCGCGCGGTGGTACGTATGTATGGATGTATGCTACTTTTCTCCCCTCCATTCATCTCATTTAGACTCCACTTGCTCCCACGTCGGTAAGTATCTCCTCGCCCTTAGCTCTCTTGTTTTTCTCCTCCTGACGAACTGCAGATTCCAACTTTTATGCAGCGGGCATTGACCCGCTCTCGATTTGACCACTTCTTCCTGTTTTGTACTTTTATTGTTGTTGCCTTTGCCTTTAGCTAGCACCGCTGATCTCAGGCTACTTCAAATGTATCTCCTTGGCTCTTTTGGTGTGCTCCTTCTGTTGCACGTAGGTGTTGCCTCCTTTATCTTTTGCTGGCTGGCGCGCAGTGGGTACGAGGCCCTTTTATCCTTGTATACTGGCGGCCTGGAAAAAACCAAAAATTTTATTATTAATTAAAATACAACAAAAAGGCTTTTTTTCCTTGGGGCTTTTAATTCGTGTGGATGTACATGCATACAAACATATGTATGTCGCTATTGGCAAGTCAGACCATTCGCATGCACATACAAGTTAACACCAGCGAGAGGTTGATACCCTTCCATAAAGTGCTGACACCTCGCTTGTCAATACGCGCACCGCTTGCCATTCCGTCACAACAAAATCAACAGTAATGTAGTATATTCGTACTTGCGAATATCCACTTCAAATAGTACACATATATTGTACTTATAATATATATACTTATAAAAAACTGGAGGAAAAGAAATTACTTGAGCACGTTGCTTAGTGGTAGAAAATGTAGTGGTGGTTTATTCATATGTATATCGATAATTCTAGTGTTGGGTTTATTAACAATGGAGCGTTCGAGAGGCAGCGCAATATATACGTACTTAAGGTCAAGACACATAAGTACACATAAGTGTGCTAAAGGGCACGTCACATAAAAGTGTGCTATGCTATATTACACGCCTCCCTCAAAGTTGAAAACTTACTTTAGTTTTATACAAATTCATTTACATTTGTTCATTTTTACATTTGGTTTTTTTGTAATAATACTAGTTCAAAAAATTTACATTTGTTTTTTTGTAATAATACTAGTACAAAAAATTTACATTTGTTTTTGTAATAATAATTTTGAAATATTTACATTTGTTTTAGTTTATGTTCTTCTCTTTAGAAAAAAAATTTATAAACAACTATTTTTTTACGGCTTTGCCGTCTTGGCGTGGTCTTAAGGCACTCTTAGGTGTTATATCATCAACCGTCTGAGGCGTATTCTCTTTAGTGCTAGTTTCATTACTACTTTTGCTGGTAGATTGGTCATTTATAACCAAAGTATTGGGATTAGCCTCAGCGTCAGTACTAATGCTACCTTCACTATTAGCGCTATTGTTTGAAGTAGCTTCTGATTCAGATACTTCAATGGTGTTTGCCGATTCAGACGCTTCATTAGAGTTGCGTGGTCGAATTTGATTAAGATGTCTTTTGATTGTTCTATTATTTAACAATGTACAGCAGTATGACCTAGGGCCTAACTGTTCTCGAATTGTACCTGGAGACCAGCTAGCTTTATTGGGATTACTGTAGTCACGAATCCAAACTTTTTGACCCTGACTCAGTTCTAATTCACGTTTTCCACGGTAGTTGCGTTCACTAATCTCTTGTTTTTCAATAATTTTTTGCTTTACTAAAGGAGGCTTAAAAGTAGAAAAACGAGTCTTGAGTTGTCTACCAAAAAAAATTTTAGCTGGAGACTCGCCTGTGGTACAGTGTACTGAGTTGCGATAGTCTGCCAAAAATCGATTAATTATGTTGTCAATGTCAGCATTAACATTGGCTTTCAGACAAGCATGAAATGATTTTTTAAAAGTTTTTACAAAATTTTCAGCTTGACCGTTTGATGCAGGGTGACCAGGTGGTGTTAACGTATGTTTTATTCCATTGCAACGTAAAAATTCCTTGAAATCAGCTGAAGTGAATTGTGAGCCATTGTCACTGACCAATACATCCGCCAGTCCAAAACGACTGAAAGTTTCTCTTAATTTACTTATAACAAACTTGGATGTTATGTCTTTGGTCTTAAATATCTCCACCCATTTGGAATAAGAGTCAATGACAATAAGAAAATGAAAATTTTTAATAGGTCCTGCAAAGTCTAAGTGAATTCTACTCCAAACAGAATCTGTTGGTTTCCACGAAATTAACTTACTCTTTTCAGGACTAGACTGCAGAACTTGACAAGGTTTACAACTTTTTATCAACATCTCGATATCATTATCTAACCCTGGCCACCATACATAGGATCGCGCGAGACCTTTTGTTTTAACTATACCCAGATGAGAAAGATGTAGCGATTCTAAGACCGATTGTCTTAGTTTCTGTGGAATGACCGTTCTATAACCCCACATGATACATCCATATTCAACGCTCAACTGGTCTGCCTTGTCGCGATATGCTTTAAAACTTTCATTTTTTACATTTGGTAATGTACCACTTTGAATTGCTTCAAGCAGTCTTGAAAACAAAGGATCTCGTTTGGTTTCTCTTGCGATATCATTAAAACTTAAAGAAATGTGATTGTCAGACTCAACAAAATTTATATAATTACATTCTGGTAAATCTTTACCAATAACAGATTGTGGAATTCTTGATAAGTTGTCAGCATCATTAAGGCTGCCCTTGACATACTCTACAGTATAATTAAAACCAGATAGAATTAGTGCCCACCTTTGAACACGAGCAGATGCCATAACAGGTAAACCCTTAATTTCACTGAAAACTGACACCAGTGGTTTGTGGTCTGTTAACAACTTGAATTTGTTACCTAATAGGTATTGTTTGAGTTTAGTTACTGAAAATATAATAGCTAGTGCTTCTTTTTCTAAAGTGCTATAATTCTTTTCACTTTTGCTTAGAGCTCTAGAAACAAAAGCTATGGGTCTCAAAGAATTATCAGGAAACTTATGCGACAAAACTCCCGCTACTGCGTTATTACATGCATCAGTAGTCAATACTATTGGTAAGTTTTGATTAAAATGAACAAGAACTTGATCGGAACATATATCATTTTTTATCTCTTCATAAGCTTTCTGACACTTCTCTGACCACACAAATTTAACATTCTTTTGAAGTAATTCGTATAAAGGTGACATTTTATGTGCAAAGTTTTTAATAAATTTTGCATAATAATTTACCATGCCCGCAAAGGCTTTTACTTCAGAAATATTTTTAGGAATAGGGGCATCTTTTACGCTTTTTATTCTTTCATCAGTTTTGGTTAAACCGTTCTTATCTATGGAAAATCCTAGATAGGTGATTTTTTCTTGAAAGAAAACTGTCTTTTTCGAATTTAAAGTTAAGTTCGCTGATCTTAATTTCTCCAATACAAGTCTTAAAGTTTTTATATGCTCTTCCATATTTTTGCCTGTAATAGTAATATCATCTTGATAAACTACGACGTTTGCGATGTTACGCAATAAGCTTTCAATAGCTTTTTGAAATATTGCAGCTGCAGGCTTGATACCAAACGGCAAACGAGTGACTTTGAGAGTGCCTATGTGTGTACTCCACGTACATAATAATTGTGATGCTTTATCTAACTCTAATTGGTTATACGCATTCGATAAATCGAGCTTAGTAAACAATTCCCCACCTTGTAGAGATGCAAAAATTTCTTCAATACGCGGCAATGGATATTTTACGTCAACTAAATACTTGTTCAAAGTTACTTTGTAATCAGCACATATTCTCAAATCACCGTTTGGCTTCAAGACTGGGACTAAAGGTGTACCCCAGTCAGAATGATCAACCAACTCAAGAACTCCTTGTTTTATTAAATCACGTAATTTTGTTTCGACTTTGTCTTTCCATGCCAATGGCAATGGACGCGGTTTAAAAAAAATTGGTTTCGAACCTTCAATAATAGATAAAGATACTTTGCTCACATTGTATTTACCAAGTGAGTCTTGAAAAACATTTGAAAATTCACTCTTAATATTTCGAGCTAACTCCTCTTTAGTAAGATTGTTAATTGAATTGACTTGTAAAAGTTCAAAATTGAACGCGCGTAAAAATGATCTACCTAACAGAGGTGGGTTATCATGTTTGGTCACAACTACAGTAATCTCTTTCTTAATACCCAAGTACATAATCTGTGCATTGTACTCACCAACAATTTGTATGCGATCACCACTATAATCAAGATAGGGTGTGTTACACTTACGAATAGTTTTGTTAAAATGTTGTTTGAAAAATTTCTCTGATATCAGCGTACACGGTGCACCTGTATCGCAGGCTGCTCTAACCTCAATACCATCAAACGACACAGAAAGAGAATACACCTCATTCGGCTTTTGATCATTTACACTAAAAATAGAATAATTAAAAATATCATCTTTGCAATCATCTTCAACCTTACTACTATTAGATACGTAATTTAATTGTA
Organism: Rhagoletis zephyria; assembly: GCF_001687245.7. NCBI lineage: Eukaryota > Metazoa > Arthropoda > Insecta > Diptera > Tephritidae > Rhagoletis > Rhagoletis zephyria. Next base: position 82,699 of record NW_016157596.1, on the reverse strand, counting down.
CTTTCATCCGGCATACAGAAGCAAGATGTCCAATTTTACCGCATGAATTGCATTTGCTTTTCTTGAATTTGCATTTTTCGGACTCATGGTTACGCCAACCGCAATGACTACACGTTTTTCGCTCGTTTTTGTTAGATTGACTCGCATCTTTGTTGTAATTTTTCTTCTTTTTCATGAAATTCACGCTAACCTCATTTTTATTTTCGGCCTTTGCCGCCATTTTGCACTCCAGAACCATTGCTTTTCTTAAAGCCTCTTCACAAGTAATAGTTTCAGTTTCTTCACACAATTTTTCGTATATTTTGGTCTTTGCCCCAACGATAAATTGATTTAAAATGAATGCATTTAAATTTTCTGCAAATTTGCAGGTTAACGCAAGCTTTTTTACACGAGTGTACCACTCTGCCGCTGTTTCGCTATCTAATTGTTTGGATAGATGAAACTTTTTTCGTTCTTGGAACACAATTACTGGGGGCGTATAATGTGTCTCTAAAATTAGGCACAATTCTTTAAAAGTTTTTTGTCGAGGAGTTTTCGGACTACATAAACTGTGTAGTGTACTATATGCGGCCGTACCCACCGTCTTCAGCAACACATTCTTCTTTTCTTCCTCTTCTTCACATTTTATTTCAGCTAAGTGAATGTCTAGTTTTTCGCGCCATATTGCCCATGTCTCGATGCTGGGCTCAAATTGTGGTACCACCATCATCAATTTCATTAATTCTTCCATGTTGAATTATTGTATTTTTTTCTTTTGACTCGTCGCCAGTTTGTATTATATTCGTACTTACGAATATCCACTTCAAATAGTACACATATATTGTACTTACAATATATATACTTATAAAAAACCGGAGGAAAAGAAATTACTTGAGCACGTTGCTTAGTGGTAGAAAATGTAGTGGTGGTTTATTCATATGTATATCGATAATTCTAGTGTTGGGTTTATTAACAATGGAGCGTTCGAGAGGCAGCGCAATATTATACGTACTTAAGGTCAATACACATAAGTACACATAAGTGTGCTAAAGGGCACGTCACATAAAAGTGTGATATGCTATATTACAAGTAAGCAATTGGCTTCTCAGCGAATTGACTTCTCAACAAATTAGCTCTCGATCAACAAAAGCTACTTCCACTGAAAAGGTACTGACGCTCGATAGTCTGCACGCGCATCCGCTTCTCAGTTCGGTGCAGCGCAAACAGTACCATAACGATCAACAAGAACCATTTCCCACCAAAAGCGCTGACACCCCATTACAGCTTCAGTTTGGCAACGAGCAACAACAACAATCAACGGACAGCTATTAGTTAGATTTGATATTTAAATAATAAGTTCTGCCCTTGTATTTTCACTTTTTATGTGCGCACTTGTAGTGAACGGCTGCCCTACATAGTAGGGAAATAAATAATAAATTAAAATCGAGTGTCTCGTGTTTTACTGGCGCCCAACGTGGGGCCACGCGCAAAATATCCTCATAAAAGGATAAACCGTAACCGTGGCCGTGGGTTCGGACCCACCCGTGTTTTCAATAATACGTTTCCTAAATAATTTAAAAAACCGAAAAGGAACAAAGTGGACAATTGCTAATATAAGCAAGTAATTCAAAAAAAAACGAAAAGGAACAAAGTGGACAATTGCTAATAATAATATCCCAACGGTTTTTGAGAGAGGACAGTATCGATTTCTTAATGCTGAACAGCGGATCTGATATATCAAACGTGCTGGAATGAGAGTTAAAATCGTGCAATTCAAAATTAGTTTTACAAGCTTTCAGAAATAGGGGGCAAAAGTGTCTTGATACCCGGGAGGGAACATTAAGGCTAACTTCGCCAAGAAGAAGCGGACTTGAAATTGAGCCTGTTAGTAATTTAACTATAAAAATTGTACCAAGCATTTGCCTGCGGCTGGAAAGTGTAGGAAGATTAATAAGTTTTAATCGGCTCGTATAAGGTGGAAGGTTATATTGAGAATCCCAACGGAAATTTCTTAAAGCAAAAAGTAGGAATGGGTTTTGAATTGATTCTATCTTGTCTGGTTAAATTTGATACCTTGGATTCCAAACCACCGAACCGTATTCCAGAATTGGCCTAACTAATGTTGTAAACAGGGTTTTGGTGATATAAGGGCCACAAAATTCTTTTGACCATCGTTTCACAAATGCAAGTACACCTTTAGCCTTGTTGACTGTCAGATTAAAGTTAAGCTTAGGATCCATTGTGATACCAAGGTCCACAAAATTGAATACCTGTTCCAGGTTATGGTTACCTACAGTATAAGAAGCGGGATGAACAGCTCTTCGCGAGAAGCTCATTACTTTACATTTCTTAAGATTTAGAGGCATATGATTTACTTGACCCCAGTACGCTATGCTGTCTAAGTCTGATTGTAGGAAAGACCTTTCTTTAATTGAAACGTACGATTTATAAAGCTTTACATCATCTGCATACATTAAAATTTTGGAAAATTGTATATCTGTAGAAATATCGTTTATAAAAAGCAAAAACAGAACCGGGCCTAGGTGGCTACCTTGAGAACTCCTGAAGTAGCATCAATGACGTCAGAGATAGTATTTTTAAACATTACCCTTTGTGATCTATCATAGAGGTATGAAGAGATCCAACGTAGAAAATTAGGTGGAAGGCCAAGAAGATCAAGTTTGTAGATGAGCAACGAGTGGAAAACTTTGTCAAATGCTTTACTGAAGTCAGTATATATAACATCAACAGATTTGCTTTCGCTTAATGCTTTTGAGATATAGGATGTTAATTCGAGTAAATTTGCAGAAGTTGANAAAACTTTGTCAAATGCTTTACTGAAGTCAGTATATATAACATCAACAGATTTGCTTTCGCTTAATGCTTTTGAGATATAGGATGTTAATTCGAGTAAATTTGCAGAAGTTGATTTGCCCTTTCAAAATCCATGTTGACTATATGAAATGCTAGAAGAGATAGAATGCGTCAACTGGTTTGTATTAATTGCTTCAAATAATTTAGGAATTGCAGAAAGCTTAGCTATTCCCCGGTAGTTCTCCACTGAAGATCTGCTACCGCTTTTATGTAACGGGGTTATGAACGATTCCTTCCATATAGTAGGAAAAACGCCCTCTTTAAGAGATAAATTAAATAACGCTGTTAACGGCTCATAGAGATAATCAGAACAATTTATAAGAATAAAAGTAGGGATCTGGTCAGGACCATAACTGAAGGACTGCTATAAGGATTTCAGATAAACCACTACATCATCGGGAGATATTACTGGGATATTTATTGAGTTAATTGGACATAGTTTAAAAGGATAGTCAATGTTAGCATGTGAGTTAATGGAATAATTGGATTTAAAAAACTGAGCGAATATGTTAGAAATTGTTTGATTATCACTAGAGACGGTATTTTGATACTTCATGGCGGAAGGAAAACCACGTACATTTCGCTTGGAGTTTACGAAGTCATNGAATCTCTGAACTGAAAATGTGAGGTTTCAGCCAAGTTTCAGTAAGAGAAAGAATATTATAACTACATTCAAGGTCTTTAAAGTATAAGTTCGTTAATTTAGTATTTAAGCCTCTTACATTTTGGTAATAAATACTTAAAGCAGATTTAATAATTAGTTTTTTGATTCAGTGTTATGACGGGGAATATTAGCTAAGTTATTTACTTTTTTGGGCCTATATTCGAATTCACGAACGAAAGCTCCGGGGGCCAAAAAGAACTCCTAAGCAGCGCATTAAAATTATCTAAATTTACGTCAATTTTAAATGAAGCAATATTTATTTCGTAATTAAAATTAAATTTTCTGATGCTTAAGCCGACAGTTGTAATTTTTGATGAGATATAAAGCTTTATATCGTCTTCGGTAGTGTCTCTCGAAAATGTAGAAACAAAGATCGACTTCTTTGGCGGAACCACAACTAGTTTCCTCGTATCAGACTGGACTACCGGCGGAGGGGGTTGAGTTACTGCGTTAGTAGTTGACGATAGGGAAGGCGGTGGAGGCTTTGAAGATGATGCCACCACTTCAATGGGGGAAGGGGAAGATACTTCAGGCTCCTTATTATCCGAAGCAGATTTCGTTACACGGTCTTTTGAGGCTGAGGATTCTGATGCTGGAGGACACGGAGAAGATAAATTAATTAAGTCGGTCGGAAGATTATTCTGACGTGCAACGGCAGCAATTTCCTTAGATGGACTATGAAGAGCAAATAATTTTAAAAATCGAAAAGGAACAAAGTGGACAATTGCTAATATAAGCAAATAATTAAAAAAACCGGAAAGGAACAAAGTGGACAATTGTTATAAGCAGAAATTTAAAAAAAAAAACTTAATAAATTTAATATTGGAATAGCACGCCAAGCCGAGGCGTCGCCAACGAGGGAACATTCAGGAAACTCCAGATCGCCTCCAACCATCCAGATCATCGGCCAGCCATCAGTAGCAATCCAGGATATGCCGGTATTTCGTTTGTAAGTCTAGACTAACGTAGCTTAAAGAAAATTGTAAAAATTTAAAAATTTTCAAGAAATTATAATTTTTTTGTTAACGTATATTGAAATAGTTTTGACTTTGTAAAATGGACACACAGACAGTTCAGGCTTTATTAAACGCGGCAATCCGTGCCGCCACGGAACAAACGAAGCGAGAGTTTGAGGCCACAGTGGGGGCATTGATCCAGAGGCTTAGGGTGCTGGAGCTGCCTCCTGCAGTTTTTTAATATAGGGAGATAGTGGTAAACCCAGCCGCCGAAAGGTGCGAGGAAACGCTGGATGTAGTGAAATCCCTTCCAAAGTTCAATGGGGACCAGCAAGATACGTATCCTGGAGACAAGAGGCATTTGCTGCCTACAAGTTGTTTGAGCCTTATGATGGTAGTTCCCGTCTCTACCAGGCAGTAGCAATCCTAAGGAATAGGGTCGTAGGAAGGGCTGATTTAGATCTGTCTTCATTCAATACAGTCCTGAACTTTAAGGCCATTATAGCTAGGCTTGACTTTACGTACGCCGATAAGAGGCCGGCCCATCTCATTGAGCAAGAGACGGCAACGTTGAGGCAAGGCCGAATGACTGTAACGCAATTTTATGAGGAGGTTGAGAAGAAGCTAACGCTTCTAATCAACAAGACCATCATGGTGAACGCAGGCAATACGGAGCTAATAAAATCCCTTAGCCAGAAGTACAGACAGGATGCCTTTAGGACATTCATATATGGGCTGCAGCAACCAATGTGCGACATTCTGTTCTCGTCTAGGCGAAAGGACATGCCTTCAGCTTTGGCGCTGGCGCAGGAGTTACGATCCAACCACCAGCGCACGGCATTTGCCAACACTTTTGCCACCTATACGGAACGTCAGAATCAACTTAATTCACCCCATTACAAACAAATCTCCCAGCAAACGCAAGGACAGAACGGAGCCGTGCCCATGGAGGTTGATGCCTCAGCGTCCCGGTTTGTACTAAACAAACCGAACCACCAATTTCCTACCAATAGGATGCAAGGTACATCTAACCGACTCCCAAGGACATCGTACGACCAGAGACCTTTACTGAACTATAGTAAACCTGCCCTAAATGCAAATACTAACGTACAGGGATCTTCAAGACCAGCAGGTCTCAACTTCCAAGACAAAGCAGTAAAAATACAAATAGGTTCGGACAGGCAGCCAATAGCAAAGGTTCAAAGGATTAATAGCTTAGCGCAGCAAGTCGATCCTGAAGCAAAGGACCATGACCAAAGGACCTACGATAACCACTATTATACTTACGATCAATACGACGATACAGAAACCAATTTTGGTTATGACGAGGACGAGCTAGGAACTTCAGATGAAGTTAATTTTTTAGAGGACAATCCCTCCTCCCTTACATTTCAAGGACACTAGGAGGGGTAAAGCTTAAATTCTTGATCGATACCGGAGCATCGAAAAATTATATTAAGAACTTATATGTTTTGAAGGGAATAAAACCCACAAAGACCCCATTTTCAGTTCAATCTATTCACGGAAAAACTAAGATCAACTCAGAATGTCTCGTGAATGTCCTCGGCAGAACCACCCCTTTCTTTATACTACCTTACCTTAATAGCTTTGACGGAATAATTGGTTACGACCTCTTAATGAAAACAAATGCGACGATCGAAGTAAAGAGGGGAATTTTACACTATGATGGCAAAGAGGAAAAGCTGCTTTACCTTTACTCAGGGAAACTAAATCATCTTGCGGTTGACAACACAACCATTCCCCCGGAACTCAGCCTTAATTTCTCAGCCATGATTCAAGATCAGTCAGGTGTGTTCGCGGACCCCACAACACCATTGCCATATAACACCAATGTCGTTGCTACCATTAGGAGTACAGATAATGAGCCCGTTTATTCAAAGGCGTACCCATATCCAATGGCAGCAACCGAATTTGTGAATAAGGAAATAGAGAATCTGCTTAACGATGGCATTATTCAGCCTTCACGATCACCGTACAATAACCCAATATGGGTGGTCGACAAGACAGGAGCCGATGAAAACGGCGAACGTAAAATGCGTCTAGTAGTTTATTTCAGGAAATTGAACGAGAAAACTACTATTGATAAATTCCCGATTCCCGACATGTCAGTCATCTTAGCCAACCTAGGCCATTCGTCCTACTTCACTACACTAGACCTGAAATCAGGATTCCCCCAGATCAAATTGGCTGAACGTGATAGGGATAAAACCGCATTTTCGGTAAACAACGGAAAATACGAGTTTTGCCGATTCCCATTCGAGCTAAAGAACGCGCCGAGTATTTTTCAAAGAGCGGTTGATGATATCCTTAGGGACGAAATCGGCGGATGTTGTCACGTTTACATAGATGATGTGATTTTATTTTCAAGGACAAAGGAACAACATCTCAGGGATATCGGCAGAATTCTTGCCAGGCTCTACGATGCAAACATGCGTGTTTCTTTAGAAAAATCAAAGTTCTTTAAAGGCGAGGTTGAATTTTTGGGCTTCGTCGTATCAACCAAGGGTATTAAAACCTGCCCTGATAAGATCGACGCTATTCTGAACTATGAAATTCCCAAAACCCTCCGCTCCCTAAGATCCTTTCTTGTCCTTTCCGGGTATTATCGGCGATTCATCAAGGATCATGCACAGATCGCCAAACCTCTTAATAAATTTTTACGCGGAGAAAACGGCACTGTGGGCACAAATAAGTCAAAGAAAATTGAAATTATCTTAGATAGAGAAGCAATTACGGCTTTCGAAAAAATCAAGAAAATTTTGGCTTCGGAAGAAGTCCTTCTTCTTTACCCTGACTTCGAAAAGCCATTCGACCTCACGACAGATGCATCTTCGCAAGGAGTAGGTGCCGTCCTATCACAAGGCGGAAGACCCATTATGATGATTTCTCCAACATTGTCCAGTACAGAGGAGCGCTCTGCAACGAATGAACGAGAACTATTACCTATAGTGTGGGCCCTGCAAAAGCTGCGAAACTACCTTTATGGAGTCAGACAACTTAATATTTTCACTGACCATCAGCCATTAATTTTTGCCATATCAGATAAGAGCTCAAACGCAAAAATGAAAAGGTGGAAGGCCTTTGTAGAGGAATTCTCCCCCCGATTTTTTTATAAACCAGGAAAGGAGAATTTCGTCGCAGATGCACTATATAGGAAGTTTATGAACAACCTTAATGAGGACGACGCGTTGAGTTGTCTCACAAATCACAGTGAGGAATCCCTCACGCGAACCATACTGTCGGTGCAAAACTCAATAAACTGCTTAAGAAACCAACTAATTCTCGACCTGGGTACGACGGCAAGGAAAACTACTAAACATTTTTTTCAAACACAGGTCCGACACAAAATTACATTTTCTTCGCAGGACGACATATTCGACCTGCTAAAGACGGCTGTAAACCCCAATGTGATCAACGGGATATTTTGCGAACTGTCAGTATTAGGACAGATCCAGGATAAACTAATTAAAATGTTCCCATCCGTCAAGTTCCGTCATACAATGAGTAGGGTCATAGACGTCACTAACAAAAGCGACCAAGTCGAAATTCTTGCTACTCAGCACAAGTGTGCTCATAGATCAGCACGGGAAAACACCTTGCAGGTTTTGAAGGACTTTTTTTTTCCAAACATCTATAAAAGCTCGCTTCAAATTGCAAAATCTGCCTTGAAGCCAAGTATCAACGCCATCCTCCAAACCCTACAATAGGGAAAACGCCAATACCCGCACAACCCGGTGAAATCCTGCATTTCGATATATATTCAACAGATAGGTGCCACTTCCTAACTTGTATCGATATATTTTCCAAATTTGCCATAGTTTCACATGTTAATTCTAGATCGATAATAGATGTGAAAGGACCAATGATGCAAGCTTTGAATTTTTTCAAAGGGACATCAACGGTAGTATTTGATAACGAAAAATCTTTTAATTCCGAAACAATCAATTCTCTTCTAAGGGATCATTTCGGGATAAACACATTCACGACACCTCCATACCATAGCAGTTCTAACGGACAAATCGAGCGTTTCCACAGCACTCTAACGGAGATTGCGCGCTGTATTAAATTAGCGCAAGGAACAAGCGATACCACCGATATAGTATTGCTTGCTACTGTAAAATACAATAGATTAGTCCATTCTGTCACGAAACAAAAACCAATAGAAGTTATCAGTTCGATTCCAGATAGTCTGAAAGAAGAAATTGAGACTCGAATCACTAAAGCGCAGGACATAGAACTACGAATATGTAATGAAAATAAAATAACCAAATTATTCCAGCCTGGTGATAGGGTTTTTGTCAAAACTAACAAACGCATTGGTAATAAATTTTCCAAGGTTTATGTGAAAAAAAAATTGGTGGCAAAGGATTTAGGGACCACTGTATTGATTGGTAAGACACGTGTTCACAAAAGTAATCTTAGGTGACATTTTTCATTCCAGGTTACTGATATTCTACCGCGGCACAGCGGAGCTGTAAGATATTCATATTCTAATTATATACCTATATCTGACGGACTGGTTGCCTCCTTTACGGGATACGACTACCTAACCCACCAAACGAACCTAACCGTATTCGATAAAATCGTCGAAGAAACAAACAACTACGTTGAGCTTTTTCCACATACGCGCATAAAGCAACTGCTACAACTCGACTCGGACCAAATTACAAACCTTAACAGATTAAAATAAATTCAGAGTTGCAAATCCAGATCAATAAACTAACGAGAACCATAAACCAACTGTTAGCACACACTAAACAAGCAGAAATAGATACGGCTAATTTATTTAACCTTATCAGTAGCAGAAATAGGGCCGCGATTGCCGAACTAAATAACATAGCTCTTTCCATCACGTTAGGGAAACTTAATATTACAAACCCTGTTGGATAGCCAAGAAGTCGAAACTATTATCAAGACCGAAAAGGGCTTTGCCATTAGCATTAATGATATCATTATGAATTCTAAGCTTAAGATACTGCAAAACAACGAGATTGTCGTTTTTGTAATAAAATATCCAAAAATTAACAATGTATGCAATAAAACAAGAATCTACCCAGTAGTGCACGACAATAGGATCATAATATTAGAAACTAATGTAGTAGCAAAATGTAATAAGCAATACAGGCTAGTTGATAAATGAAAAAAGCGGTCGCATCGACATTCTGCGAGGAAATTCAAAGCACGACAAACCCATGTTTACAACAGCTACTAAACAACTACAAAGCAACGTGTAGGACTACATCCGCCCACAACATATCGCCCATAGAAATGGTAGACGACGGTGTCGTTATAATTAACAATCGCTACGCGGAAATACAACAAGAAGACAAATCAATGATCACCGTAAATGGCACATGCCTAATTACATTCAAAAGCAAAGTGACCATTAACGACAGTAGTTACATCAACCACAAGAATGAGTACCAGCTGACTGCGGAGGCTCCCATGGCACAAGATATTAAGTTTACCGAACACATTGCAACGCTGTCGTTACCATATCTAGACGAAGTCAACATACGGAATTTAAGACACTAGTATCGCCCAGTTGTCGAAATTCGACATCTTTTTTCATACATTTTACCTGTCACCAATACCAAATCCTTTATGGAAAGCTTAAAATCGAATAATGAACGTTAATACCGGATTGATTAATGACAATTCTACCAAGTCACCTCCAAATTTCTTCAGTAGCTTTTGAGATTAGACCGAAAGAGGAACCTCGATTTTCATTTGAAGGGGTTAGAATCAAAAGGACCTAAGATCTGAAATTTTTTTTGAGATAACTAAGCTTAAAGTTGATTACTTATTGTAAATTCTGGATAAATGCATTAAGTAATTCAAAGAATGTTTACTCTTTGTCGCCAAATATTTGTATTATATTTGTACTATACAAATATGGGTATTACTTATATTTTCAAAAAATGTCACTTAGACCCTTATGATTCTAACCCCTTTATTTAAATGCGTATGTATTTGTATGTATGTGATGAGATGTTCATGACTGACCAATATGTCAAACATATACCAATTCAGACAGTAAATAAGTTTTTCGATTATACTTGTCTGAGGGCCTCTTAGCGGTTAAAAACTAAATCGCCCACATCTACATAAACTCTTTCTTTTTTTTATCAGAATAGTTAAAGGCTGAGAAAGTATCTTGAAGATTTACAACAAAAGATAATATTTCCTTCTCTAACGGCGGTTTCACACGACTGAGCTACCAAGTTACACCAAATTTTATGCTACTAATATGTTTTCTAAAAGTGAAACAAATCTCTCAATCCCTGCGCCACCTATCGGAAGACAAACACACAAATCCTTCTAAGAACTTTGGAACAAAAAAAATTATTCAATGCGATTTTAAAATATGGGAGAAAATGGTTCTCAATTGAATGATTCTTGCGATTTTATATGTGTATAAATGTAGGTGTATAAAATTCCATTACCTTATAATAAGTGGTTCCAGAGATAAGCGATATGAGAATTTCAGTTTTTATGGGCGTTGCCATGACCCCTTTTCCAAAATCTACCATTTTTCGCCAAAATATTCGACAAAATATGTTGCTGTGTGAAATTTCAGGATGTTAGCATAGGCGATTCCAGAGATAACCGATATGAAAATTTCAGTTTGTATGAGGGGTGCCACGCCCCATTTCATATCATAAATAGCTGTGTTAAATTTCAGGACGTCAGTATAAGCGGTTCCAGAGATAAGCGATATGAGAATTTCAGTTTGTATGGGCGGTGCCACGCCCCCTTTCCAAAATCTACCACTCTTCGCCGAAAGTACGGTATTGATAACATATGTTGCTGTGTCAAATATCAGGAGGTTAGCATAGGCGGTTCCACAGATAACCGATATGAGAATTTCAGTTTGTATGAGCGGTGCCACGCCCCCCTTTCCAAAATCTACCACTTTTCGCCGTATGTATCGCATTCACAAAATATGCTGTTGTGTCAAAATTCAGGACGATAGCATAAGTGGTTTCAGAGATATCCGATATGAGAATTTCAGTTTGTATGGGCGGTGCCACGCCCCCTTTTCCAAAATGTACCATTTTTCGCCGAAAGTACGGTATTGACATCATATGTTGCTGTGTCAAATTTCAGGATGTTAGCTTAGGCGGTTCCACAGATAACCGATATGAGAATTTCAGTTTGTATGGGCGGTGCCACGCCCCCTTTTCCAAAATGTACCACTCTTCGCCGAAAGTACGGTATTGACAACATATGTTTTTGGATCAAATTTCAGGTCGTCAGCATAATCGGTTCCAGAGATAAGCGATATGAGAACTGCAGTTTGTATGGGCGGTGCCACGCCCCCTTTTCCAAAATCTATCACTTTTTTCCGTAAGTACGGTATTGACAACATATGTTGCTGTGTCAAATTTCAGGACATTAGCATAAGCTGTTCCAGAGATAAGCGATATGAAAATTTCAGTTTGTATAGGAAGTGCCACGCCCACTTTTCTAGTACCTACCGTTTTTCACCGCAAGTAGGGTATTTACAATCTATGCATTTTAGAAATATAGTGGTTTTCACATTTTATTTATTTATTTATTTATTTATTTATTTATTTATTTAGAAATCAATAAACAATAGTTCTTACTGACTACTTACTGCTAAGGAACTAACATTTATAAAAGACTAAGGTAATCTATAAAACACAATTTAATTGAGCAGAAAAGCACAGTTTAGATAGTGAAAAATCAAAGTCAATAGAGTTCGAAACCTCATTGAGTTCACGAAGAGAACGGGCTATAGGTGCATTACACGCATAGTTAGTTCTGAATCTGTCTAGATGGAATGGAAATTTACTACGTAAAGGCCTGGAAGGGACAGAAAAGTTAATCCTTTCCAAAAGAGAAGAACAGTCAGTTTCTCCTATAATAATACCAAACAAAAAAGACAGCGACAAAAACGATCTTCTAGTTTCTAGCAGTTTAAGATTACTTAGAAGCAATCGGGACTTATAGGTCGGGACGGGATCAGAGAAATTCAGGGAAGAGAGAGCAAACTTTAGAAAAATTTTTTGTACACGCTCAATTCTGTCGATGGAAAATTGGTGGTAAGGTCTCCAAATAAACGCAGCGTATTCCAAAATAGAACGGACAAAGGCAGTAAATAGCAACTTACGGGTATACGGGTCCGTAAAGTTTGAGCTACTTCTTCTTATGAAGCCAAGAACGGAGTATGCTTTAGATAGTATAAAGTCTATATGACTCAAAAATGTAAAACGCGCATCAAAAAAAAAAACCTAGATCCTTGATTTCTTCAACTGGTTGAAGTATATTATCCACAATTCTATAACATGTAGGAAAAATGTTAGGTGTTTTCGAATAGGTGAGTTTGAAGCATTTGTTAATGTTAAGCGATAGACTAGAGACACTGCACCAACTAACTAATTTATCAACATCGGCCTGAAGTATGTGTAAATCTTCGGATTTAGAAATAACAGAATATATTTTTAAATCATCAGCGTATAGAAGGAAGTTAGCGAAAGAAAAACAGCTACTAATATTGTTAATAAATAAAACGAAAAGCAAGGGACCTAGTATACTCCCTTGCGGTANATGTGTAAATCTTCGGATTTAGAAATAACAGAATATATTTTTAAATCATCAGCGTATAGAAGGAAGTTAGCGAAAGAAAAACAGCTACTAATATTGTTAATAAATAAAACGAAAAGCAAGGGACCTAGTATACTCCCTTGCGGTACCCCAGAGGACGCAATAAAAGGTGCAGAGGTGACACCATTAACAGAAACTACACAATGTCTATTACTTAAGTAAGAACGCAGCCAGCTTAAAAAAACTGAATGGAAGCCTAGATATTCCAGCTTATTTAATAAAAATTTATGCGACACTTTATCGAACGCTTTCGAAAAATCTGTATAGATGCAATCGACTTGATACCCTGCTGAGAACGCTGCAATACAGTATTCAGTAAAAACAGCTAAATTGGAAACTGTTGACCTGCCTGTAACAAAACCATGCTGGTATGGTGAAATTATACTTCTAGTAGCAAATGGAGTGCAATGGGGTATAGTCATTGCGCTGGGTATGCAGTTACAGTTGCATGGCTATACTCAATCCCGACTCTTGCGTCCTCGTTCGTGCACTCTGGGCAACGTGAGCAACCCATGTGCGAGATGCGGTAACCAATCCGAGTGGAGCCTTGGGTCACGGCAGAAAGAGAGGGAGCTTCGGTGGGACCACTCTGACTTATTCAGTTTAAGGGCTCACTGAAGTCTGCAGCGTCTGTTCACCAGTAGGTGCGGCTGCAAGCGGGTGTCTGCTTGGAGCAAGCGGCTCGCTATATAAACGTGTATTTGGTTGCGAAACCACCCCCGTCCCAGCAATGGGTTGTGCGCTGGGCTTGGGACCCGCCACGTAAAAACCACTTCCAGTGAAGAAGCAAGGCAAAGCCTCGGATGAGACCCCCCCTTATGATGACGACCACGGCAAA
>NW_016157596.1:37839-68111 GCF_001687245.7 Rhagoletis zephyria | reverse complement strand
AGATCAGGTGGAGAAGGACTTGGCTTCACTTGGCGTTTCCAATTGGCGTCAGTTGGCACAGAGGAGAAACGACTGGCGTGCTTTGCTGAACTCGTCCAAAATCGCTTAGGCGGTTACAGCGCCAAAAAAAGAAGAGAAGAAGTAGCAAAATACATCTTTTCTTTGACAATACTTTCAAACAGTTTGGAAACTGTCGAGAGCTTCGAAATTGGTCTGTAATTACGGACATCATTTTTTTTACCACTTTTGAAAAATGGAGTAACAACTGTCCTTTTCCTATCATCGATAAAAATGTCGGAGGTTAACGATCTGTTAAAAATTAACTTGAGAGGCAGAGTGAGAGCAGAACAACGTTTGAGAAGCACAACTGACAGTCCATCATCATCCGTTTTTGTGGAGGGTTTAAGGGCTAAAATACCTCTCTCAATATCTTCCACTGACAAACTTAAACTGCCAAAATTCAGGGACGAGATATCTTTAAAAGAGCGAGAGCAGTTGGAGTCAGATTCATCACTAACAAAGTTTGATTTAAAGAAATCCGCAAACAGGTTCACCACTTCCGAGGCACTGGTAGCTAGTTTATCGTCCAGAAAGACAGCAGATGGAAATCCAGAACAATACTTCCTGGTTTTAATGTATTGCCAAAAAACTTAGGGCTAGATTTAATACTGCATTCTACACTTAAAATATAATTCTTATATAGAAATTTGTTCAAACAATTGAACTTTTTTGAGTAATGTTGATACATTGCATAAGCATCCTCTTTTTTGTGTTTTTTAAGCTTCTTAAAGAATTTATTACGCTTATTTTTAAGACTTATAGCTCACGTGTGTACCACGGAAGCTTGTACCGCCTTTTTTTAATTAAAGGGATATTTAGGCGACAGATCTGAACCACTTGCGATTTAAAAATAGAAAAACATTGGGCAACATCCGAACTTATGAACAATTTTTCACAGTCAACTTCAATTAAAGAGTTATCAACTCGAGAAAAATCACATTTATTATAGTTAAATGCTAGTTTTTCCTCTTGAACGCTTGTATTGAATTCATAAGCATTTAATTTAAGTACCAAGGAAATATGATGCTTATCCGTAGGTGATAACGAATTGAGACATTCAAAGAGACCGAAATCAATATTGTCACTGATAAAAATGAGATTTAGAATTCTATTGAGTTTGTTTAAAAAGCAATTAACCTGCACTAAGTTAAGACTTAACAAGTTATCTACAACATAGGAATCGATCACTGAATTGGCATTCATAGGTATAAGAACAGATTTAGATAGCTTATCAGACCAGGTAATATTTGAAAGATTCAAATCGCCAAAAACACAAGTGGTCTCGNGTAACCTCATAAATGGCATATCAGTCGCAGAAGTCAAACTGCCGTATATGCCAGTGGCAGCGGCAGCCGCCTGTGAATATGTATTAGCTGAGGCAGCAGCGGCGTAAGTAAGCGTGCCACTGGTCTGAGTTGTAGCTACGGACGTACAGTTGGAAGCCGGCAGAGTTGGATCTGGATAAACAAAAGAAGAATTGTTGTTGTCGGCACAAGCATCGANAGTTGTAGCTACGGACGTACAGTTGGAAGCCGTTAGAGTTGGATCTGGATAAACATAAGAAGAATTGTTGTTGTCGGCACAAACATCGATACGATGACTATTAAGCAAGCTGGTGTTTACGGCAGCTGCAGCACTATCAGAAGCAGCATATGCATTTGTAACAGCAGAAGCAGCAGCGTGAGTAAGAGAGAGACTAGTCTCAGTTGTAGAGTTTGAAGCTGAAGAATTAGATGAAGTCGTGTTGCTATTGGCGAAAGCATCGGAGCGAAGAGTTTTATTTTCAGCAGTGAGTATATTTATCGACGACACTAGCTCACCAATACAAAGATTACTCTGCAGTGAGTGAAGCTCAGCTTGAAGCGATAAAGTTTTTTTTTTATAAGACGCTGCTTATCATCAAGCAATTCGTTGACCATAGCAATAACACGCGCATTTCCCTCTCTAAGAGCGACAATCTCAGCAAACAGTTGCTGTAGAGTTAATTGTTGTTTAGCATCATTTAAATGAACTATTTTACCGGAATCTTTCACAATTTGAAGAGACGGAGCAGTTTTATCAGTCGATTTTTGTATTCGGCTAGCATTTGCATTTTTGTTGTGCTGAGAGACAACATTGTTGGGAGAAGTAAACGATTCGCTAGTGCAAGAACCGACGACACTGTCATTGTTTATAATCACAGAGTTCGAATTAGCCGCCGGTTCAGCAACAACACCTTCATCCAAAGCAACGGAAGACGGAAGCGAGCGAAGAGATTCACGACGCACATCCATGCACACTTTACAATAGAATGGTCTATTTGACGAGTTCAAATAATCAACATCGGCTGGTTTCAAGCCAAGACAAAGAAAATGAAAAAACTCGTTGCATTTTGAGCATTGCACTTTTGGTTTAGCGCGATCAACCTTTTGTTTGCAAAAGCAACGCATTGCTAATATTATTATTATTATTCAATGCTNTGATAACGAATTGAGACATTCAAAGAGACCGAAATCAATATTGTCACTGATAAAAATGAGATTTAGAATTCTATTGAGTTTGTTTAAAAAGCAATTAACCTGCACTAAGTTAAGACTTAACAAGTTATCTACAACATAGGAATCGATCACTGAATTGGCATTCATAGGTATAAGACCAGATTTAGATAGCTTATCAGACCAGGTAATATTTGAAAGATTCAAATCGCCAAAAACACAAGTGGTCTCGTTCTAAATGACTATGNCGCCGGTTCAGCAACAACACCTTCATCCAAAGCAACGGAAGACGGAAGCGAGCGAAGAGATTCACGACGCACATCCATGCACACTTTACAATAGAATGGTCTATTTGACGAGTTCAAATAATCAACATCGGCTGGTTTCAAGCCAAGACAAAGAAAATGAAAAAACTCGTTGCATTTTGAGCATTGCACTTTTGGTTTAGCGCGATCAACCTTTTGTTTGCAAAAGCAACGCATTGCTAATATTATTATTATTATTCAATGCTCATACCAATTAATGTTACAAAGAGTCACTGTCTCATTATATGATTNGACAAAAATAGCAGAGCTGTAAAAAACGCGTCCGAACTTCACAACGAATTCCACCACTAGTCTATATGTCAGATGACACGCCCCCAATATATCGGGATTAACATTTCTGGATTAGAGGAAGTTATATCCTTTAAATAGGTGTATGTTTCATTGAAATCGAGCGAACGGTGCCTTCAAAAAAGGGNAAACCAAATAGGCCAAAAACACATAAGTGGTCTCGTTATAAATGACTATGAACTAAAGATGTAATATTGTCCGTATGAGCCTTATAAATATCGTAATTACTCCCAGGAGGGATGTATGACGCGAGTAANCATTATCTCGGCGGTCATAGCGCTGACTCTATTTCGCTGGGGGAAGAATCGGCAGAAACGCATTGTTATAAATTTGATAGAGAATAATATTACCAAGGCCCCAGGACAGAACAATAGCGCGCCCGAGGACGGTCGATTTTAGAAGGGGGAGAGTTAACACCAGCGAGAGGTTGATACCCTTCCATAAAGTGCTGACACCTCGCTGGTCAACACGCGCATCCGCTTGCCATTTCATCACAACAAAATCAACAGTAAGCAATTGGCTTCTCAGCTAATTGACTTCTCAACAAATTGGCTCTCGATCAACAAAAGCTACTTCCCCTGAAAAGGTGCTGACGCTCGCTAGTCTGCACGCGCATCCGCTTTGTCAGTTCGGTGCAGCGCAAACAGTACGATAACGACCAACACGAACCATTTCCCACCAAAAGCGCTGATACCCCATTACGGCTTCAGTTTGACAACGAGCAACAACAACAATCAACGGACAGCAATTAGTTAGATTTAATATTTAAATAATAAGCTCTGCCCTTGTATTTTCACTTTTTATGTGCGCACTTGTAGTGAACGGCTGCCCTACATAGTAGGGAAATAAATAATAAATTAAAATGGAGTGTCTCGTGTTTTACTTATATACACACATAAAGAGCCACCTTTTACGTGTTTATATCCACAATGGTAGTGCAACTTACCTCAGTTCTAAATATTTTTAATCGTTAGCGGGTTCGATGGCTCGAGTAATCCCGGTATCAAAATAATTTCCGTTAATGATATTTATTTCGCGTTTATCGAGCATATGTAAATTAAGTGCACATATAAGTATTTCACCCTTAACGTTTCAAATATTAATCTGTCGTGTTTTTTTTTTGTTTTTTTTTTTTTTTTGTAAATGGACACCGCACTGCACAAAACCTTCGTATATCCGACCGCTCGACGTTTCACCAACAACGAATTTTTAAGTGACTGACTTCTTCAGAATTTCCTAGTGCTATTTTATTAGCACTGATCAAGCCGAAGAAGTCACTCATCTTCCTAGTCCGCCAGAAATTACCGAAGTTTGATTCCACTAGGCGGGTAGCTATACTAACACACACACACATGCACACACTAACACTTATCACTGCTTTACCCGACCGCAGGGGTTAGTAAGGTTTCACTCATTTTGCTTTCACCATGGGTAGCTTGTTGAAATTATAGCTGCATTCACATCCGGCGGATCCACACTCACACAAACACAGTCATACCAAGTGAAAAACTGCGTTACAGGCTCGCAGCCGCCGATGGTGCCCGCAACATGGAGCGTGTGCGTAAAGAAATTTATAACGCAGCCTACCTCGTTGTCTATGTACCGCCCAATGTGTGGCTTCGAGCCACGACCCATAGCCGGGCTTCCAATGCTGTGCCTGTATCCGTCAAAACTTCTATCTACTCAAGTTCACACTTTCGACCAACAAATCTACATCACCTATCACAGGTGTTGGGTATCTACAGAAATTAATTACATACATATCTATATAAATAAATACATAAGTAACCAAAGAAATAGTTGAATAAATAAAAAAATACAACAAAATACAATAAAAACAAAAAAATAAATAAAAATAAAATAAATAAAAAAATAAATAAAAAATATTAAATAAAATAAATAAAATATCACAGGTGTTCGAATATATAGTCCAGTAAAAAAATCTAAGAATTTATGCCCACATAGTCAAGTTAGAGATTAACTAAGTACAAAAAAATATAAATAAATAAAAAAACATATAAAATAACGGGTGATTTTTTTGAGGTTAGGATTTTCATGCATTAGTATTTGACAGATCACGTGGGATTTCAGACATGGTGTCAAAGAGAAAGATGCTCAGTATGCTTTGACATTTCATCATGAATAGACTTACTAACGAGCAACGCTTGCAAATCATTGAATTTTATTACCAAAATCAGTGTTCGGTTCGAAATGTGTTTCGCAAACCCAATTGCTGCGAACGGCGACGAATCGACATTTCACGGTCTTCAGCAACACTCTCAGAAACAGACGCAATATTCTAATAAACCAATAATCACAGCAGTAGTCAAGTAAGTAAATAAATATCACTGAAGAAGGTGTATAAGTAATTACATAAAAACCTATAAATATAGAAATAACGACGTCAAGTAGTGAAATAAATTACAATTAGATAGCTGTCAAATAGTTATAAACGGATGTCCATATGGCAAGTGATTACAATTAACACAAAACGATGAGGCAGGTAACACTGAACATTCAACATAAACACAATTAAGTACACTAGGCTACAAATATATCCTTAGCGTGGTATACCCCGATCCTCTTGCCACTAGTGTCACCAAGTTCATACATAGAATTGCCAATCACCTTTAAGATCACACATTTAATCTGCTTTGGAGCTAGTTTCAGGTTGTAGTTCTCGGCCTTAGAACTTTGCTTGAAGTTTCGACGGTATACCACTTGTCCAACTTGAAACCTAACTTCCCTACTTCCCGTATTATATATTTTTCTGCTTCGCTCATACACCAAATTCAGCTCTTTCATTATTTTTTCCCTTCTTAACTGGGCCCTGTCTTGTACGGTCACGGTCTCACAGTCTGCCTCCCCGATTGTACCCAATTTTCGGTATAGCTCGTATGATGTAGCATGCTGTATCATAGGCATACCGAAGAGGGCACCGTGCGGGGAGCTATTAATTGCCGTGTGTATTACGCTGCGGAGGGCGAAAGCGGCATCACTAATGTGCTTGTCCCAGTCCTTCTGATTCTCGCATATATACGACCTCACAATCTGTAAGACAGAGCGATTTACTCTTTCGGCCACGTTAGCCTGGGGCGAGTAAAAAGCTGTCTTGGTGTGAATCGTCCCGTACTTTCCTAAGAGTGAATGAAATATTTCTGAAACAAATTGCTTCCCATTATCCGAGTGTATGTACTCTGGGATGCCGAAAATATGAAATACTTCTTCTTTCAAAAATTTGATGACATTAGCTGAAGTGGCACTTCTCATAGCTTTCAAGAACACAAATTTGGTGAAATGATCTAAAACAAACAAACACAAAAACGTTTCAACTACACGTACGCGGATATGGACCCATAAAATCAATAAATAAACGTTGAAAAGGTCTCTCGGTTATGTGTTGTCTCCCCATTAAAGGCTTATGAAATGCATTCTGGGTTTTATTGCCTTTACAAATTTCGCAATCTTAAACATAGTTTTGAACGTCGGTCACCATTCCCGGCCAATAATACTTCTCCCTTATCCTGGCTAAAGTTTTGTGTATTCCACCGTGACCAGCGGACGGTGAGTCATGCGATGACTCTACTAACCCACGACGCAGCTCCGACGGAACCCAGAGTTTCCAGGCGTGGTGCATCTGAAAATTATCCCCCGTGTTGAACTGCGTCCGTTTATATACGTAACCGTTCGATATCGTCAACTTTGGTAACTGGTCTCAGTTTTCTGTTACGGTCTTCTTCAGTTCTTCGTACTCTTCTGTTTTGAAGAATGGCGAATCGAGACACACATCTAGTATTCGGCTGTTCTTGGTCATTTCTTCCATGTCGGCGCGTGATAATGTATCTGGCACGATGTTTTGGGACCCCTTCCGGTGTTGTATATCAAAATTAAAACTTTGGAGCTTCAAGCTCCACCTCGCGAGTCTGCCAGATAGATCCTTCTGGTTCATCAGCCAATTCAGACTCCCGTGATCCGTGATTACCGTGAAGGGTAGTCCCTCAACATATGGCCTAAATCTTTTTACACTAAGTACCGCCGCGTAGCATTCCAAATCGGTGATGCTGTAGTTTCGCTGCGCCTTATTTAATTTCGCCGAGACATACGCTATCGGGCGCTCGTTGCCTTCGTCATCCAACTGGAAGAGTACCCCACCCACACCGTCAGTTGATGCGTCGAATTGAACAAAAAAATGTCGGTTGAAGTCTGGGTGTATCAGAACGGGTGCAGAAATTAGACTATGTTTTAATCGTTCAAAGGCCTTTCTGGCTTCGTCAGTCATGTAAATTTCGTGATTTTATCTTTCGTGAGGCAGTCGTGCAGTGATGCTGGAATGGTCGCGTAGTCCTGGATGAATCTACGGTACCACCCTGACATCCCCAGGAACCGCCTGAGCTGCTTCGGGGTCCGTGGTTCCGGGAATTCTCTAACTGCCGCTATTTTATTTGCATCCGTGCGAATACATGCATTTCCGACAACATACCCGAGATATTTCACTTCTTTAAAACAAAACTTACTCTTTTCAACGTTTATAGTCAATTTAGATTCACGAAGACACCTAGCTACTTTCTCTAACAAAGACAAATGGGACAAAAAAGCTTCAGAGCACACAAGAAAATCATCTAAATACACGAATACGGACTCACGTAAATAAGCGGGTATAACCTTCTCCATATTCCTACCCATACATTGTGCAGCATTGCACAACCCGAAAGGCATGAATTTGAAGTGAAGGCGGTTTTCTCTCTTGACTTCTTCTCTAGGGGTATTTGCCAGAATGCATCTATTAATTCAATAGCGGAGATAAAACGTGTGATTTGCAATCGACTTAAAATGCCGTCAATGTGGGGGAGTGGATACGCATCCTTTACGGTTCTCTCATTGATCTGTCTGGTGTCGAGGCAAAGCCTATATTTCGTACCCTTTACTACCAGCGAGAGTGAAGAATTCCAGCTGCTATTGCTCTCTTCTATCACGTCGATTTCTAGCATTCTATCTAATTCTGCGTAAATAAGTTTTTGGACTGCGGGCGAGATAGGGTAGTGCCTTTGTTTCACTGGGAGATTTTCATTCGTAACTTCAATAACATGTTCCTCTTTATCAGTTTTGCCTAACCCCAGCACAGCAAAGGAAGGAAAGTGAGCCTTATTTCATTCTAAGGCTATACTCTCATCATGGGTCAAGTCATGTTGCACCGCATCAAAGGTTAAGTCACTCTCGGCGGGTTGTTCTCCGTAGGGTTAGCTGCCCCACTAGGTCCTGGTTCCTCGGAGTCAGACATTTGAAAGAGCTCTTCTATTTTCCTGGAGAAACTCAAGCTGCTGGATGTCTCGTTGACTGCTACTTCTTCTGTTATAGTGACACTGGGCTGTATATTTCTTTCCCCTTGTAGTGTACTAAAAATGGGCGCGGCGCACCTAGGCAAATCTATCGAATGTGGTATTCCCGTGTCTATTTGAGTAAATAGAGAGCCCACTACTTGGTTTTCTAGGGCTCTAGTAACACTCCTAGTGACCCGTCTATTCGTGCCAAACAACCCTAATCCACCAACCACAGATTGTTCAGAATTACTCTCTTCCATTCACCTACACCTTCACACAGAATAAGAAATTTCCTCAGACCCAGAGCTACCGTGATACACCAGTCTACTTCCTATCAAAAACACAAAATCTCGAACGTTTCAGCTTAACTCAGGGGACTGTATGCTTTGGTTATAAAAAAAAATTAAAAACATGTGAAAAAATTCAGAAATTCAAAGAATTTGTTTATAAACCGAGTAAATATGTATCTAGCGACAGCCAACTCATTGCCAACATGTTTTTGCTCAGTTCTTTAGGTCCAATTATTCTGTAGATTTCCCTATAAGTGGAGACTATCCGTACGAGCTTTGTCCAATCAACTCTGCTTATATTCCAGTAATATCTTCCGATGTATTTTTACACTATTTAAAAGCATTAAAAGCGTCATTTAGGCGTGGACCTGATCATATTCCGACCTGTTTTCTTAAAAACTGCGCTGAGAACATCTGCGAGCCTTTAACAACTCTATTCAATTTGTCACTTAAACATGGCGTTTTTCGTCAGCCTGGAAGGAGTCTCATAATACCACTTCACAAAAACGGCAGCAAGTCCTCTATAGAAAACAATCGAGGCATATCGAAACTCTCCGCTATCCCCAAATTATTCGAAGCAATTATTGATAACCAGCTGACATATTCTATATCTTCTTCAATTACACAATCTCAACACGGGTTTTCTAAAGGAAAATCTACTATGACTAATTTATTGGAGTTTACAACTCATGTCTCAAACGGTTTTAGAGAAAATGCTCATACCGACGTAATATACACCGATTTCAGTAAAGCTTTTGACAAAGTATGTCACTCGTTACTCATCCGTAAACTCGACCTAATCGGCTTTCAGCCCAGTCTTCTTCAATGGATCTCATCTTACCTCTCTGATAGAACACAAAGAGTTATTGTTAATAATTGTTCTTCCAACATCATTAAAGTTTCTTCAGGAGTTCCTCAGGGAAGCCACCTTGGTCCGATTCTGTTCCTGATATTCATTAATGATATTTCTTCTATAATAAAACATTCAAAAATTTTAATGTATGCCGATG
The DNA here is from genome assembly GCF_001687245.7 of Rhagoletis zephyria. Lineage (NCBI taxonomy): Eukaryota > Metazoa > Arthropoda > Insecta > Diptera > Tephritidae > Rhagoletis > Rhagoletis zephyria. Next base: position 58,345 of record NW_016157596.1, on the reverse strand, counting down.
ATGTGAAACTTTTTAAAACATTGTCCTCTATCGAAGAAAGGTCTTTGTTACAAGCGGATCTGAACAACGTGGTTAGTTGGTGTAATACAAACTATATGCCACTAAACCTTCAAAAATGTAAAGTTATGTGTTTCTCTCGGAGGGCTGTTCAACCAGCTGTTTATTCAATATCAAATTATAATCTAGAGCAGGTATTCAATTTTGTCGATCTTGGTATCACAATGCATTCCAAACTCAATTTCAACCATCATATTAATCTTACAGTCAATAAAGCCAAAGGAGTTTTTGCATTTGTAAGGCGATGTCAAAGATCCTTATGTTACAAAAGCTCTCTTTACCAGTTTAGTTAGACCTATACTAGAATACGGATCTATTGTTTGGAATCCCCGCTACCAAGTTCATTCAGAAAGGATTGAATCAATTCAAAAACAATTCTTGCTTTTTGCATTGCGTAGTTTTAACTGGGATTCAGATTACAATCTCCCCCCTTACACAAGTCGTCTAAAGCTCATAAATTTGCCTACACTCGCAAGTCGTAGAGAAATGCTAGGTATAATATTTATCGTAAAATTAATGACAGGCTTGATTAACCTAAATTGACCCCGTGTTGCCATATGGCAACGCAAAATACATCATGTTTAAGAGGGCGTAAAACAAAAACCGCTTACTTCAAAGTGCTTATATATACGTTAACTAATTCCTAAAAGGTATATCTTTCGAAACGCATACGCTTCGGTCAGATCCTTGCTGTCTTTCGAGTGTAATGCAAGTGTGTTCCTTAAATAAAATTAGGAGTGGCAGAAAACCATCAAAATATCATATATGAAGAAGTAAGCATGAATTTATAGAAAGCGTTTTTTTTTTATTATAAAGTATAACATTGATAAATTATTAGTTTAAACATTAGTGACTCTATTGGTAACAAGTAAGAAGTTTTTTAAGTCCGTTGCCATATGGCAACACGGGGCGTAATGTGAACTGTTCCTCTCTTTATCAAGTTTTGATATGTTCGCTAGCCCAAATTGACCCCGTGTGCCATATGGCAACGCAAAATAGCATCATGTATGAGACGGTGTAAAACAAAAATCGTTTGTATGTATTTTTGCAGTTTTGCAGGTGGTTAACTCACTCCATCTAGCCCTGAACTGCCTAATCATATTATCGTATATTTCATTGTACAAGTGTTGAAGTGGTATATAAATGTAGTTTATCTGTAGTCAATAGCTTCCCAGCTGCGAAGGACGTTTATGCATGAAATACTGTATAAGGAAACTGCCCTAATTTCCACCTGGAATAGGTGTAATTTTGAATTTATTGTCGTTTCGGTGAGTGCTAATTCTGCAGTTATCCTCATTGCGAAAACCTCTGCTCAAATATGCTGCAATGGTTAGGTAGCCTTACTGTCCGCCTGCCGTTCAGTTCCCGGCAGTAAATCCCGGCACCCACTACCGTAACCATTTTAGAGGGATCTACGGCTAGATTTCATTCCCTTACGCCATCCCTCCTCCTCAATCGTTGTGCAAAAATTTCGTTTCCACTTAAAGCTAGGTGCCATGAAGTCTGTGCTGCTTGTGCTTCCCGGCCCAATTAAGCGGTTCAGATTCTAATTTCTCTATGGCCGTCAATCTACCTGCGGATTTCGCAGCACGATTTTCCGCAAATCGGCCAATGGGCGGTAAACTAAGGGTTTTTTAAAGAGCACCCGTCGAAGTGGACCTCAGCGCTCTCGCGATGCACAGTGCCGCTAGGCGCTGAACCTTCTACATTGGCCCGAGGTATAGGGACTTTTTGCGGCATTCCAGCATCAAGGCAGGTGACAAACCCCAAGTGACTCCCAGCATTCCTTTACATGCATGAAGGGCGTTACTGGCCTTCTTCTCTCTTTCTTCTACATTGCGCATCCACAGCTATTTACTATCGAAGACTACTCCCAAATACTTTGTGTGGTCTTTAATTGACAGCTCGATGCTACCTAGCCTCGGGGGTTTCCACACTTTGGACTAAACCACTGACCCACACAAATTGACAAAAAACTTTGTTGTGCTGGTGAAGCATGTAAAACTATAGGACGAGTAGCCTGTGCAAAATGTGATGTGGGTTTATGTTTGAAGTGTTTTGCTACTTTTCATACTAAAAATTAACTTCTTAACCGCTTTGTACGTAGAAATGCATATGTTATCAATAAATGTATTAAAACTTATAAACAATGCTTCTATTATGTCATACTTTAACGGAATGTGGAATGCGCCCCGTGTTGACATATGGCAACGGCCGATATCGGCAGAACTATACTACTCCCGAAGTTTTAGTCATATTTTTTCCTTTATTTTAACGCTACTTTTACCCTATATATAGATGAAATCAAAAAAAATCTAAAAAAAATTAATGTGGGACAATTTGGGTTAATAGCCCGGCCCTCCTGGCTGAGGTAAATTTTAATGTTCCTTCTCGAGTGTCAAGACACTTTCGACCTCTATTTTTAAAGCCATGCAAAAACAAATTTTGAACTAAATGAATCATTCCGTGGTTTATGTCAAGATTTTTAATGTCATTCCAGCACGTATCGGACTCGATTTTTACTATAAAGAAAACTACTATTTCCACTCTCAATAATTCAAATACTATCTTTAGCATATCCAATCAGCTGATGAATTTGATTCTGTAGCTGAATAGTTTTAGATATCGACACTTAACAAACTTCTGTTTCCACTACTCGGCACCAAAAAACCTAAAAAAAAGGTTCCGTACGTCATGCAGACTGCACCCCTCGTGTCGGTTGGGCGCGAATGGAGGGTAAAAAGCCGTTGGGATTAATTAATTAATTAATTAATTAAAGTATAAATTATGGTTACTGGTGTGTTGTGGTGTTGCCCTGAACTAGGTCATTGTGAGAGCGTAAAGTCAGTATGTCCTCAGCTCCGTGTTATTGTTACCTAACCCCCACCTACTCTTCAATCAAGTGTGGCATGTCAATCGCCAATGCCTTAGTTCCAACGGTGGATGCCACACCTTCCCCATTACCACCGGTCCCACCTACCCCAACACAAACAAAAAGTAGTCACGCCTGATTTGGGAAGCTAAGCTTAGGAAGAAGTAGTCATGCCTGATTTGGGAAGCTAAGCATAGGAAGAAGCGAATCCAAACAAAGACGAATGAAAGCAGAAGGAGAAGGCGCGTCCCGTCAGGGAGAGTCATGCCACCCCCTCTGTGTGCCTTACATACGCAGCCATGGGCGCTGCGCCGACTCCTACCTATTTGCAGCGCCCCCGTGCCTGACAGTCCGTCTGTCTTTTCGTCTATCATGTCATGTCTCTATCTTGTTATTAAGTCTACGCCCCCTCGTCCCCTGTTAAGCTCAGGTGTAACACCCACACCAAATATGGACCTTCACCACTTCATCGTACGTAACCAATCCTTCATCCAGTTACAAATTCTACAAGTATGTTCATTTATGTCCCTCTATATTTATTCATTCACATTCCCAATATAACCGAGTACACAGGTTTCTAAATTTAGGCTAAAACTAATTATATAAAAGAAGGTAATAACTAACTAATTAATGCAATGCACAAAATTCACAATTCCAATGCCGAAGAAAAGTTAATACTTCATAAAAAAAAATATAAATTTATAATTTATAAATTATATTGCCAAATGCTTAAACTAGTCGATTTGATTGCTTAACAATTTACTCTCAAGAAAATTCAAAGGTGTGGATCTACGTATATATATGAATTCATAAAAAGAAAATGTTTAAAACTTCTAATTCGCAAAAAGAAATGAAAATTGCAACAAAGACCAAAATAAAACTCTTCAAACATCAAAATTCAGAACTTCTTGAACCCCTTTTATCTGCACCAGCAAAACAAATGCTTCTTACAAACATATGTAAGTACACCGAAGAGCAAAACTGGAACAATAGAATGGAAAGTTAAGTTTGTGGTAATGTACTTGTTCAGTTTATTTACTTTATGGTAATTCAAACTTGCATTTCGCTTTACCGATGTTTAACTAAATGTTTGACCATAAAAGTTTTAAGATACGCATATGGAAACTCAGAAAAAAATGACCAAATAAAAATTAACTGGATTGTTCCTGTTTCGCACCCTCTCAGTATTTGCTGAATTTTATAATTCAAAGAGGAGTTCTGGCTCATTTCCTGCAATTTTGTAATCAAGGCGCGTGGGATTTTCGCTGTGAGTGCTTTAAGTGCACAACCCAAGCTAAAAGAATTTAAAGTTTTTGCAAAACGGTCAGAAAGGCTACGCTATAAAGAAAGAAATCATATCGGTCAAATGTCCGTTTTATGGTTATCTAAAGAAGCGATAAAAGGGCGGACCTCAGTCTGCAAGATCAAGAGACCACAAACAATTGCAATTCGCTAGGCTAGGCATATTGGAGTGTCTCTGAATACCAAAAAACTTTGATTCAAAATCAAAAATTACTGCTTTTTCACCACAAAGCAAGTGACTGGACATTATGTACGACATGGGAACAAGTTATTGCAGCCCAAAGATAAAGAGAAGAAAGCCTGCTTTGACATCCAGAAAAATTTTTTGTTAGAAACGCATTTTTACTCAGAAACAACATTGGATTGGTATTATTTTGAAGCGGTAATTTACAAGTTCTTCATAAACGACCATATTATTCCACCAAAGGAGGATAAAATTAAACGTTTTAAGTCGGAATATTGGTTCAAGTGCTGTGCACCTGCATCAGGGATACGCCTAACGTCCCAAAATATTTAAACTATTAGGTTTGTATGTGTACATTTAATGATGTAGGGCCGTGTTACGCCTTAGGGAGTAAGAACTGTGGTAAAATCGACGGTAAAAAGAAAAGTGACAACAAATGAGCATTTTCAAAGAATTTGGCAGTTCCTGAGGATATTTTTCGCAGGCTTTTATCAATTTTAACAATGATAAAATTTAACAGGACAATGATCAGAAATATCCTCCGAAACTGGGGCCAAATAGGTATAAATCCCAAGTTTTTATAATCATGGAGTGACCTGCGTAAAGCATAGAATTGATTCAACAGAAAACTTATGGAATTGTTTGAAAATGCCACTGTTCAATTGCGAAAATTCGCCTAATCGCATGCAAGACCTTGGGCATGGCGTTGAGGAAAACCGGTGTGCGCTCTCAACAGATTTCGTCTAAAACCTGTGCGAAAGTATCCCAAGATGACCATAAAAGCTAAAATATTCAAATTGGTTATGGCCAATTTATTAAAAGTCAAGCAAATGGTAAAATTTTCTGTCGGGTGCAAAACTGGAACAATCTAGTTGCTACGTTTTTTTGCAATTTTCTTCTTTATCTGCTTGTATTAATTATTGTTTTTAAGGCCTTCTGAGGAAATAAACATTGGAAATGTGAATTCCGAAACTAGATTACAAAAAAGTTTTCATATATTGCGAATATATTGCAAGAAAATTCACATTATGTATTACTGTTCCGGTTTTGCTCCTCAGTGTATATACTCGTATCTATCTACATATACATATGTATGTCCGTATTAGTGTGAGCGCAAGGTATTATCATAAACAAAAAAAAGGCGAAGATCACCATAAAATAGAAAACTTAAGTGTATGAATTGTATATATATGAATGTGTGTATGTATATTAGAGTGGTCCAAACAAATTTTTTTTTGGAAATTCATAGACGCTACCTCAAATTATTGTTATTTGTAATAAAAAAAAGAGAGACGTGTTTTTTTATTTTGAAAAAAAAGTTTTCTTAGAGATCGCGCTGGTCGGTTTTTTATGAAAACGGTGATGTTCTCAATTTTTTATTTTCTTGACATGTTAAAATGCAGAAAAAAAATTGTTTTTTACATATAATTACTCTGGTATTACTGGGGAACATTCCCTTAATTATATACCTGTCATGGACAGTTAGAATGGGCCTTGTGCACGAAAATATTCTCTCGAAAAGAGACTAGTAAAATTAAAACGTTGATACTGAACGATTAACGCATTGTCATGGGTTGAAACTTGTTACCAGGGGGTTTCTGGGGTTGCTAATTAGGGATCTGAAGTCAGTTTTTCAAAATTGAAGATGGCGGTTAAGAGTTTCAAACAAATCCAATCATTTTTTTTAAGTTGGGCGCCATTTATGAATTTCCAAAAATAGTGTTTTTATGAACCACTCTAATGTATATGTATATGTAATGAGATCAGTTTTCCACTCACCGTAGCTCTCCCACGATGATGGTACCAACACGTTGAGAGGATTGCTGAAAAGGGGGTGGAACATAAATATACACAGCTCTAAACATACATACATATGGGCATATGCTTCTTAATTGAGGTCGGGAGACATACTTTGTTTGCTTTCCTAATCACTCGCTCGTATTCACACGCGGCCAGCGAGTCAAACGTCCGGCAAATAATCGCGAACTCAAAAAAAAATATGTATCAAAAATTAAAGTAGCAGCCCGAAATATTTAACCAAATGCAGCTAATAAACGTTAATCGAAGAAACCGAAAAAAGAAAACTAACGCAAACAAAAATTTGGCATGCAGTCTTCCAAAAACTATGTGCTTAATTTCGCAAAAGAAACAGGAGAGATGCAAGAAAAAAAAATATTAATGACCATGCGAATTTGTGTAGCCTAAGGTGCAAAAAAATTATAATAAAAAAATTCTAATCACCAAATAGTACAAAAATAAAAAAATATATATGTTGATTAAATTGATTGAATTAACTAAGGATAGGGATAACGCGAAAAGTTAATGTAATTTAAATTCATGCTAAAAAGGAGAATCCAAAACAAGTAAGAAAGTCTAAGTTCGGGCGGTGCCGAACATTAAATACACGGCGCAAGTATTAAATATATATTTTTTCACCTTTCCGAAAGCTGTCGCTAGATGGTAAGACGGGGTGTATCAATTTTGAGTAAATTGGCGTTTTTAAATTTCAAAATATTGCAGGTTCAAGCATTTCTGAAATTTACCTTTATATGAAAAGCGGCCGTAATTTTAGTCCGATTTCAATAATTTTCAACGTTTTGCTTTTATGTGGCAAACACAATAAAAATACCGAGTTTGGTACAATTTGGTAGAACGGTAACGGTTATGTGATCATAAGTGGGCGGTGCCGCACCCATTTTCCAAAAATTTACCATAAACGTATTTCTTGTTGCAAGCATCAATTTTGCATAAATTAGCTTTAATATTTACTGATTTATCGAAGATTTTGTATTTCTTTAAATTACCGTTATATGGGATGTGAGCGTGGTTATTTTCCGATTTTAAAAATTTTTGACCGTTTGATATGGTGTACCAAGGCCAACAACTGTTCCAAGTTTGGAAGAAATTGGTGCAGCGGTTACCAAGGTATACACATGTAACCATGAGTGGGCGTGGCTACGCCCATTTTCCAAAAATTTATAATATTCTTATTTTTCGTCTGAAAATTATTGTAAATATCAATTTTGAGTGAATTACCTTTAGTAGTTACTAAAATATCGCAGTTTTCGTATTTCTGGAAATTAACGTTATATGGGAAGTGGGCGTGGTTACAGTCCGATTTCGCCCATTTTCAATACCAACCTACCTTGGATTAAGGGAAACCTACATACCAAATTTCGTTAAAATAACTCAATTTTTGCTCGAGTTATCGTGTACACGGACGGACGGACAGACGGACAGACGGACGGACAGACAGACATGGCTTAATCGATTTCTCTATTCATTCTGAGCATTTATGTATACCTTTGTCTATATCTATCTCGATTCGTTTTGGCTGTTACAAACAACCGTTATGTGAACAAAATTAATATACCCTTGTGCACAAGTGCGCTCGGGTATAAAAAGCAAACTAAATGACAAGTGGTGTTGCTAAGGCAATTAATAAACGGTGAGTTCATATGGAAAACTAGGAACGAAGCAAAACTCGAATACATAAAGACTAGGCTAAAGTAACAAGCAACAAAAAAAGAAATCTATGTTTGAGCCACTGTTTTTCGCGCGGTGGTACGTATGTATGAATGTATGCTACTTGCTCCCACGTCGGTAAGTATCTCCTCGCCCTTAGCTCTCTTATTTTTCTCCTCCTGACGAACTGCAGATTCCAACTTTTATGCAGCGGGCATTGACCCACTCTCGATTTGATAACTTCTTTCTATTTTGTACTTTTATTGTTGTTGCCTTTGCTTTTAGCTAGCACCGCTGATCTCAGGCTACTTCAAATGTATCTCCTTGGCTCTTTTGGTGTGCTCCTTCTGTTGCACGTAGGTGTTGCCTCCTTTCCTCAGATGGGCTAGGAATTGTGTGCGTCGGGGTCGGTGGTATGATCCAAGTAGCTTGGCTGGCGCGCAGTGGGTACGAGGCCCTTTTATCCCTGTGTGCTGGCGGCCTGGAAAAAACCAAACATTTTATTATTAATTAAAATACAACAAAAAGGCTTTTTTTCCTTGGGGCTTTTAATTCGTGTGGATGTAGATGCATACATACATATGTATGTCGCTGTTGGCAAATCAGACCATTCGCATGCACATACATACACACATAAATAGCCACCTTTTACGTGTTTATATCAATTTCACTATGGTATTGCAACTTACGTCAGTTCTAAATATTTTTAATCATTAGCGGGTTCGATGGCTCGAGTAAGTCCCGGTATCAAAATAATTTCCATTAATGATATTTATTTCCCGTTTATCGAGCATATGTAAATTAAGTGCACATATAAGTATTTCACCCTTAACGTTTCAAATATTAATCTGTCGTGTTTTTTTTTTTTGTAAATGGACACCGCAATGCACAAAACCTTTGTATATCCGACCGCTCGACGTTTCACCAACAACGAATTTTTAAGTGACTGACTTCTTCAGAATTTTCTAGTGCTATTTTATTAGCGCTGATCAAGCCGAAGAAGTCACTCATCTTCCTAGTCCGCCAGAAATTCCCGAAGTTTGATTCCACTCGGCGGGTAGCTATACTAACACACATACACATGCACACACTCACGCTTATCAGGGGTTAGTAAGATTTAACTTCGTTTGCTTTCACCATGGGTAGCTTGTTGAAATTATAGCGGCATTCACATCCGGCGGATCCACACTCACACAAACACAGTCATACCAAGTGAAAAGCTGCTTAAGGATGGAGCTCAAGAACTAAGGGGCTGTCCATATATTACGTAAGGGAGTTTTCGCCTGTTTTGAATCCCCCCCTCCCCTCGCGTAATAAATTGTAAGATTTAATTGATCCCCCTCCCCCCGCCGCAGATCTTACGTAAGATTAAAAATCCCCTAGACATTTTTTTTTCAATTAAACATTAGAAAATACTATATATTTCCATAAAACAAATATAGGATGTATGCCTAGTCAGTATTAAAAACTGCATTACATAGTTATACTAGTCATTATTTGTTGTCGGTTTCTTTGGTCCACGGTCCAGCCAGCCAATCTGAAAGAGGAGTAGCCACAGGGATATCTCGTACTTCTTTTTCACTCAAAAGTATATCATTTTCACAGTCCACTGAAATTTTTTCTTGATTCACCCACTCAACAATATCCTCTGTTTCATTTTCTGCGATGACACACATGAGCTCTCGCCCGCGTCGTGAAATTATCCTCTTTGCTCTTCGACGCTGAGGCTCAGAAAAGATCAAGTGAAGCTTTTTGTGAATGCTTAGGTGCCGTCCATATATTACGTAAGGGAGTTTTCGCCTGTTTGTGTTCGAGCTGCGTTTTTCGGTTATAATAGACACCGAAGAGTAACGTTTTTTTTTTTTAGAAAAATAGAAAAATTAAAGCAAAAGTTGTAAAAAATTGTAATAACCTCCCTATTTAATGCAATTTAGTACTTTAATTGGGTGAATTTTCGTATTTTATAACGAACAATTTTGAATAAGAATACAAGAAAAATAATATTACGTATAAGAAAAAGTAAGAAAATTCTAGACCCGCCCTCCCCCACAAAGGTCTTACGTAATATATGGACAGCCCCTAACTGATAAAATTAATTTTGAGGTCAATACTTGCAAAAAATATTCGGACTGTTACGTTACAGAAAAACACCGTTACATTACCTGTGCGATATACGTGTAGATTATAATAAGGTTTTTAAATGGCTTGTAGTCTAGTTTATGCAATAAGCAGCATGAATTCAGTAAACGATTTGATATGTAATCGAAAGAAATTAAGAACATGATAATTATGAATAGAGATTTGAAAGAATACAGATATCTGAAGTAATTTTCTTCATAGAACTCAAGCTCGCGGTTACAACTGCGCTAAGATATTGAGGTTTTTCACGGTCACAGTATATACAGTAATAAACCTTTTCGCAGTTTTTCGCCAATTGGTCCCCGAGGAGTACTTTTGGGTTGTGTGCAGCATTTTCGTTTTGCCCGCACGGCAACACTAACTGTGGGGAATATCGCCTCATGATTAGAAAAAGTTCTTTTCGAGGATAAAATATATGTAATAATATGTTATTTATGAACAAAAGGGAGGTGAAGTGTAATATCAATGCCTAATTAAGAATAATATCAATAGTTATGTACAGGGAACGGATTTTATGGAAATTGCCTTTTTTCCTGCTTAAGAGATAGAGTAAATTCGATTTAGAATGTCCACGATTTAGCTTTCCCTGATTCCATATATAAACATTTGATGTTGCCTTTTTAAAGATATTTGCCTTTTTTAAGATATTTGCCTTTTTTGCCTTTTCTACCTTTAAAAAAGTGATTATAGCGTTTACAATTTCTTTTTTTTTTTTAAGATTAAAAAAATATACACATGCCGATGCGGCTTATAGAAGCGCAGGGACCTCTTGCCAAATTGGTGTTGGAAAAATTCAAAGCCGTTTCCTCAGCTAACATAGGCTTGGAGACAATAAGGGGTGTGGATAAAATTGTAAAGGGCGAGGAAAACGCCCTTATTCCTGATAATATGAACGTTTCAAACGTTCCATATTTAAATTGGGCTCCACTTGTATTAACTTACGTCGAGCGCACATTTAGTACATTCAAGGCTTTTCTTCGCGAAAATCGAATGAAAATGCTGCCAGAAAACTTCAAAATGCATCTTGTGGTTCAATGTTACTACAACTATACAGATTAAAGTTTTATGAGTTAGAAACTCGAAAGGATAAAATAGTCAAAGATTCAAAGTACACATTTTTCATATAATGAAACTAGTTCATGGGTTTTCTCTTTTTACTTGTAATATAAACATTTCTAAAAAAAATGTATTTTTTGATTGTTCTTCGTATTTTCTGTCTTTTTTGAGTGCCTTATTTTGCTTTTTTTTATTTTGTTTTGCCTTTTTTGTAATACCTAGTGCCTGTTCCTGCCTTTTTCCCTATTTTATTTTGCCTTTTACAGCCTATTACGTTATTTTATTTTGCCTTTTTTACAGGGTTTTAGGTCCTAAAAGTCCGTTCTCTGGTTATGTACATAATTAAGGCTTGTGTTTCTATAAACTGAAAAAATCAAATCGTAGTTATTGCACTAAATGAAGTTTTCTTAAATGTAAATTTAAAATTAAAAAAATATCCATTGTAAGATTATATTTTTATGAAAAAACGTGAATTTTGTGTTATTTTATGAATTTATCAAATAAAATTCTAAAATTTTGAATATATTTAAGTTTTTATTCCAAAAAAACGAGTTTTGTATAGTTATAGAGACTCCGATTCCTGCCACCGCATATGCCAAGACAGCTCATTAAACACACTCAAGTTAGAGAGACTATTACCGCAGCTCCTCAGAAATACTTAATACCGATTTGATCAAAGTATAGAATGTCACAAATATGATTCATACACACATACAATAGTAATTGCTATGAATTGCTACCGTATAAACTCAGGACATGCGTTTGCTTGGAGACTCCGTTGGTTATGGTGATCATAACTTCAGCCACATTCAATGGTCCATTACCCGGAGCTGCTCCAACATGATGAGTAGATTTAAATGAGTCTCACATGCAACTGCTTCTGGCTACAAGCTGGATATGAAATTCACTAGGAGAAAACAGCTCTAACTGCAAATCCTGTAAAACCTTCAAATCGTGAAGCATCTGGAACGCAACTTTTACGTAAATTTGGTTTAAGTACTAGCGTTGTCAGTATTTAACAGGTCATTATCATTTACGGTGTAATATAACCAGTTAAACACTGAATTATGATGATCTGTATTAGTATCTATAGTAATAGAGAATGATTTGCAATTTTTTACACTTTCTGAATTAATTTCGGTCACTATTATACAGTCATGTCTTGTGCCACTCTGTCATAGCACGATTGTTGTTCCCTTTCATAGCACAGTATTTTTGTATACAACTCTGAATCAACAAATTTCATGCTCCTTCTCGTTATCAACCCTGATCAGATTTTACCCCGAGGAGTACACAAAAAGGTTTATTACTGTATATACTGTGTTCGCGGTTAAGTACACGAAAAACGGCTTTAATGACCACTTTTGTTTGCTCTATACCATTTATGTAGTACTATTCTTACCTTTCAAAATGCGTCTTGGAATGGTGCTTTAAGATTTTTTCCTTCAGAAAATTTAACCATGGGAAGATGACGTAATGAGTTAGAAAGCATATGGGCAAATCTAAAATACAGGTAACCTTGGTGTTATTTAGCTTTATTTTCACTGTTGGAAACTATGTATATCAAGCTGGTTGCTTTGGATATAATTCATTGACGTATACATGAAGCCTCAAAAAAAATTTGGATCAATTTGCTGCATAACTTTTGAATTATAGGTGTTTAAATTTAAAAAAAATAATGAAAACAAGGGAATTTTTTATGTAACTTTTAAGAGGGGCAAAGTTAACTATGTCATAAATTTTGAAGCACACCATATTCTGATTTGAAATTTAATGGGCATTTAGCACTTATGTGTCCACTTCATATGTAGTAGGTACGAAAAAAGTGTGCATTAAAAAATAACGAAATGGCAAGTAACTCAAAGTCTGTAACTCCACATTTCACAATTTTAAAATTTTTCGGTTTATCGCGTATAGTTTTTGAAGCATTTAGTTTTAAGAACTTTTTAAGTATCTATTGTATTCTACAAACAATTACGAATAATTTGATACCTTAGCAAGAGGTTTGCTTTCAGAATAAACCAACTTTTAAAGATAAAGCGTAATTTTTATTCCAAAAACATCTTAATTGAAGGCACATTTGGAAAATACGTCGAAACGATCTAAATGTTTTTATAACTACTAGCCCTTGTAACATTGCATATACCCGTAAAATGCTTCAAAAAAATGTTCTCTAGAAGCGTGTAAAAATCCTGATATAGTACTTTTTATTATGTTCCTTTTTGTAGTCAGAAAATTTCGAGGTTGGTATCAAATCAAATTTTTTTCGACAAAGGTTCTGATAGTTGCTTTTTCTTAATTGGAGCCTTCTAAATTCAATGGCGTCCCCAGTTTTACCCGATTGTCTCCACTTTTGGAGATAGCGGTACTTGAAAATTTGCTTAAATTTGAACCCTTTTATAAAAAAAACTCCCTCAGTTTTGAGGATATTTTACTAAAATTTTGCACACGCTTGTATTTTAATATTTCCTTCACTATCTCATAAAATCATTTAAATCGGTTCACTCTATAATCCAGCTCCCATACAACTGATTGTCCAGAGACGTTCATTTGCGTTATAACTCTTCCAATTAAGCAGGTAAAAACATAACATATAGCACGCATACAATTTATTATTCTGATACGAAGTTAGAGTTATAGCGCAAAAACACATATCTGAGTAATCAGTTGTATTGGAGCTATATGTGCACCCATTTCGATAATTTTAAGTAATAATTAAGGTAATATTAAAAAACGGTTATATGCAAAATTTTAGTAAAATGACTTCAAAACTGAGGGAGTTATTTATAAATAGTTAAAGTTTAATCAAAATTTTCAAGTACGGTATCTCGAAAACCTGAGCCCATCTGGTAAAACGGGGGATGCCATTGAATTTAGAACATTCACATTAACTGAGTTTAACTTTCAAACTCTTTTCTCAAAATTTACAACTTGAACAAAAAAATTTGAACCCAGGTTATTATTTTGTTTTCTATTTCATACTTATTCCTCGTCTAACTTGATGAAAATGAATTACACTTATATTAATCGATTTATTAAGAAATTACGAGTAAAATGATATATAAAACATATGTGTGCTCACAAGTTTAAAAATTAAAATTTTTCTTTGGGGAGTGTCCTATTTTTTAGATTTGCCCATATGCTTGGTTTGGCGATATTAGATTCAAGGACACGACAGTTAGAGTGGCCGTAACTCTTGAAGGAAAAATATTATAGCACCATTAGAGAGTGCATTTTGGAGGATAATAATAATACTAGAAATATACTTGAAATAATTCCAATAGATATTTATTATTTAATCACAAAATCTTCGTCTTATTTTAGTTTCTTACTTCTAGTTTTTATTTTATGAGCCTATTTGAGTTAGAAAGAATATAAATTTTTACTATGCGTCAATAGCACGTTGAATAGCTTACAATGTTGTTTTCAAAATGAGCCATACTTTTAAATCAATAAAACATAATTTTACCTGAAGATTCAATTAGTAAAGAGTATAGGAAACTGCTTTATTTTATTGCGAAAGAAGACCGAAAATGCTCGAATAAAACCATATTTTCCCAATTTTTAGTCTGGTGGACTCCGCGCCAAAAAACTCGGTAATGTTTTGGACTGTTACATTACATCAAAAAATGCTGCCGACTTTATTTCCATCTAGAAAGTTAATCACTGATTATTTTGTCGAATAATTTTTCTATTAACTTCAAAGTAATACCAGGCCAGCGAAAAGAAGCAAGCATAATATAATACATAAAATGGTGGTCCTTAAATATAAACAACCCTTAATTTCATGTTGTGCTTTTTTAATTTTCATTAATTTAAAGGTATCTCGGGATTAAGTGAATTTTCATGTTTGAGAGAAGCAGATTCGGGTTAATATTTATATTGTCTGATTCCTCAGAATCCAGGATCCACATATAATCAAAATTCTGCGAAACCTGAGAAAAAAATTGTTACCCTTGGTTTCGTTTTCGGTGATTTGGGCCATATGCTTTTAAATTAATACAATTTATGTATACGAGCCAGTGATCTTTTAGCCCTGGGCCGTGGTTGTATGATAAGAAATGTACTATGAGTCTTCATACTACTTTGTCTTGATATTGACTTGAAAAAATCTACGATTTCAATTACACTACCAATTAAACATACGAATAACATTAGTTTACAGTGATTTTGACCTGTGGTATTTGACTGTCATTCCTTATGTAGAATTTGTCCCTGAATCCGAATATGAAATATGATGCTAAGAAAGAATAAAAGTTTTCGAGAAAAAGTTAAATTTCCTTTTTTCGAATTTTGAACAACGTGATTTCACTAAACTGACATTATCTCCGGATTTGGTTAGTCAATTTCAAAGTTCTTTTTATGATATTGAAGGTAATTAAATATCCCATCAACAGTGTCTGCAGCCTTTTACAATCAAACCGTCGGTTTAGGAGCTATTTAAGAATATTTCCAGAAGTTTGCATCATTTTTATTGAAATTTCACAAAAACTTTGTTTTTCTTTAAATTGCGCCTTAAAAAAATTTTTACTTCTGGTTTCATTATAGGACGTCAAAGTATGGTCTTTTCGGAAGAAAATAAACCTTAGCCAATTCAAGTTAGATTGAAATTTAGAAGTCATAAAACTTAAGTACATATTCAGAAAATCCATTTTAACAAATTGCAACAAGTAACAACTTTACAGATATGAAAAAATTGTCCGACCTGCGTCATTTATATAAGCAGTCTAATATAAAATTTTTCGCTGAATCCGAATACGAAATCAAAATGTAAAAAGAGTAGAACATTTTTGGAGATATAGCCGAATTCCGGGTTTTTGAGATCTGTAAAACGTGCACTCACTTAATTACAATTTTCCATTGATATAGTTCACCAACCGCAAAGTTTTTGAATACACATTTATGACGAAATTTCCGCTGAATCCAAATCCGAAAACGGAATATAGGAAAGTATTGGAGTTTCTGAGACATAACAACTTTTCACGTTTTTAAGATTTGAAAAAATTACACTTACTTAAGCAATTTTCTTTGGAAGTAGTTGGCGAACCGCGAGAAATTTGTATGCATTTTTAAATATAATAATAATAATAATAATCCCAACGGTTTTACCTTCTATTCCCGCCCATCCGCACGAGGGGCGCAGTCCGCATGGCGTACGGAACCAATAATCAAATTTTGCGCCGAGTCACGAAAGGCAGGAGCTTGTTAAGTGTCGAGATCTAAAACTTTCAGCTACAGAACTAAATTCATCAGCTGATTTTATGTCTTTATCGCTTTCTTAATGCTGGCAAACGGATCTGATATATCAAACTTGCTGGAATGAAAGTTAAAATCCTGGCATATACAACATAGTGGGTCATTCAAAATTAGTTTTAGAAGCTTTCGGAAATAGGGGACAAAAGTGTCTTCATACACAAGAGGGAACATTAAAGCTAACATCAGCCAGAAGAGACGGACTTGAAATTGAGTTTGTCAGTAATTTAACCATAAAAGTTATACCAAGCGATTCCCAAGTGTAGGAAAGTTAATAAGCTTGAAGCGACTCGTATAAGGTGGAAGATTATATTGAGAATCCCATCGGAAATTTCCTAAAGAAAAAGTAGGAATTGTTTTTGAATTGATACTATCTTAATAATAATTCCAACGGCTTTTACCCTTCATTCTCTCCCATCCGCACGAGGGGCGCAGTCCGCATGACGTACGGAACCAGTATTTTCAATTTTTGCGCCGAGTCACGATAGGCAGGAGTTTGTTGAGTGTCGAGATCTAAAACTGTTCAGCTACAGAACTAAATTCATCAGCCGATTTTATGTCTTTATTTTAATGATTCATTTATTGAGAGAGGACAGTATCGATTTCTTAATGCTGAAAAGCGGATCTGATATATCAAACGTGCTGGAATGAGAGTTAAAATCCTGGCATAAGCAACGGAGTGGGTCGTGCAATTCAAAATTAGTTTTACAAGCTTTCAAAAATAGGGGTAAAAGTGTCTTGATACCCGGGAGGGAACATTAAGGCTAACTTCGACAAGAAGAAGCGGACTTGAAATTGAGCCTGTTAGTAATTTAACTATAAAAATTGTACCAAGCATTTGCCTGCGGCTGGATACTGTAGGAAGATTAATAAGTTTTAATCGGCTCGTATAAGGTGGAAGGTTATATTGAGAATCCTAACGGAAATTTCTTAAAGCAAATCGATTTGAGTAAATTTGATGCCTTGGATTCCAAACCACTGAACCGTATTCCAGAATCGTTCTAACTAATGTTGTAAAGAGGGTTTTAGTGACATATGGGTCACTAAATTCCTTTGACCATCGTTTCACAAATGCAAGTACACCTTTAGCCTTGTTGACTGTCACATTAATGTGAAGATTAAAATTAAGTTTAGGATCCATTGTGATACCAAGGTCCACAAATTGTAGACCTGTTCCAAGTTATGGTTATCTATTTTATAAGAAAGTGGCTTAGCAGCTCTTCGCGAAAAGCACATTACTTTACATTTTTCCTGATTTAGAGGCATACGATTTACATTGCACCTGTTAGCCATGCTGTTTAAGTCTGTTTGTAGCAAAGGCTTTTCTTTAATTGATACGTACGATTTATAAAGTTTCACATCATCTGCGTACATTAAATTTTTTGAAAATTTTATATCTGTTGAAATATCGTTTATAAAAAGCAAGAACATAACCGGGCCTAGGTAGCTAACTTGCGGGACTCCTGAAGTAACATCAATGACGTCAGAAATAGTATTTTTAAACATTTCCTTTGTGATCTATCACAGGAGTATGAAGAGGTCCAAGGTAGAAAACTAAGTCGAAGGGCAAGAAGATCAAGTTTATAGATGAGCAACGAGTGGCATACTTTGTCAGATGCATTACTGAAGTCGGCATAACATCCACGTTTTTGTGTTCACTAAACGGTTTTGAGATATAGGTTGTAAGCCCAAGTAAATGTGTTGAAGTTGATTTGCTTTTGCAAAATCCATGTTGACAATATGAAATGGTAGAGGAGGTAGAATGCGTCAACTGATTTGTAAAAATTGCTTCAAATAATTTAGGAAATCCAGAGAGCTTAGCTATGCCCCGATAGTTCTCCACCGCGGAACTGCTGCCGCTTTTATGTAGCGGGGTTATCAACGATTCCTTCTATACATTTGGAAGGAAGCTGTTAACGGCTCATAGAGAAAAACAGCACAATTTACAAGGAAACAAGTTGGGATCTGGTCAGGACCATAATTAAGAAACTGCTTTAAGGACTTCAGGTAAACTAATACATCATCGGGAGATATTATTGTGGTATGTATTAAGTTAATTGGACTTTGTTTAAAAGGATAGTCACAGTACGCTTTGGAGTTAACGGAATAATTGGATTTAAAAAACTGTGCGAACATGTTAGAAATTTTTTGATTATCACTACAGACGGTATTTTGATACTTCATGGCGGAAGGAAACCCACGTACATTTCGCATGGAGTTTACGAAATCATAAAATGATTTGGGGTTATATATTATACGCCGTTTGATTTTACACAAGTAAGCTTTATAACACTTTTTGTTTAATTCGAAAAACTTCCCTGCAAGACAGCTGAGCATCAAATAAGTGGTAATTTTATCATTATCACTAATTACAAAAGTGTTTATTAAAATACTTAGTCTGTTCCAATAGCAGTCCGGTTTACAGGATTTAGTCAGAACTTACAGGAAGTTGTTCCTATTGACATAAAACCTGTAAGTGGGAACACTTTTGAGAGAGTAACTGAGCAACTGTTCCTAGTCAGAAGTTACAGGATTTAGTCCGGAGTTTTTTTCCTGCAAGTTCATGAAAAGTGTGAAACGATCAGCTGATTTGCATCTGCAAACAAAAACAGAAAGCGGTGAAAGCAAAGAACCTTATATTTGTAAAAATATGGAAGTAAATAACGAAATATTTGAATATGTATAGAATTTAATAATTAGTTAGTAATATTTCAGCCAAATCAGTGTTGTACAAATGGCATGTAAACTAACCGACTGACGTTTTTACAGGAAATAGTGCTTTTTGCGTTCCCGTGCACTTCTGCGTCTGTTCTCCTTTTACTCTCACTAGCGAGAGTAAAATTGTAGTTTGACAGCTCCACAGGTTTTAGTCCGAAGTTCAAAGGAACAGACTAACAGATTTTTGTTCAGGCGATGGGATAAAACTGAGCACTTTCCCCAGTCGGTGTAATATTTTACTTCTTCTTACTAATTGAAAACTTTCATTAATGAAAAAGATATCTGCTCTGCTCTAGAAACTACCAAACTGCTTATTTTCGTTTTTATAAACACATCAGTGCTAATGAATAAGGTACTCATTGTTGTCATTAGCAAGTCCTCAGTGCTAATAAACAAACTACTCAGTTTTGTCGGTATAAACTCCTCAGCACTAATAATCAAACTACTAATTTTTGTCGTTATAAACTCCTCAGCACTAATAATCAAACTACTAATTTTTGTCGTTATAAACTCCTCAGTACAGGAAAAACCAAATAAAAAATTTTTACTTTTAAAAATGAATTGGTTTATTTAAAAAACGTTTATTAATACAAAACTTTTATAGTACATCGATGGTCCTGTGCAATAACGACAACAAAAGATAAAACCCTTACTACTGTTAATTGGCTCATATATCTAATCCATGTCCAGTCCATGTCTAATATTTAGTACTTACTTTAGCAATCCTTACTGCTAACTTTAGTAAGGGTTGGAAATGGATTAGACGAGGATTACAGACAAGAGCCACTTAACAGTAGTAACAGTTTTTATTTTTTAAAATTTTGAATTGTGTCGTTATAGCAGAGGACCATTGATGTGGATATGTATAACATTGCTGGTGCCGGCGTTGAAGGTGATGATGAATAGTGGCGATGTTGAAGGTGATTTTGCTGGTAGAGGTGTGGAATGTTGATGGTGCGATTTTGCTGGTACGATTTTGCTGGTGCCGGTGTTGAATGATGATGGTGGCGAAACTTCTGGTACCGGTGTTGAAGGTGAAGGTACGATGTTGGTGGTGGCATTAAAGGTGATGGAGGAGGTGTTGATTGATGATGATTGCGATATCAGCTGGTGACGGCGTTAAAGGTAATGATGGCGATGGTAATTTTAATTTTAATTGTTGCAAATCTGCAATAACGAGAAAATCAATTAAAATGCACAAATTAAGTAGTTTACATATGTATGTACATTAGACTGGGTCGAAAAAAAAAGTTGCTAATGTCCGCCCCTAAATTTAAAGATTATGTTGAGAGGGTTCTGGAAAAATTTTTTTTTTTTTTTAAAACCCTCCGAAATACAGCCGAAATGGTTTTTTCGTTGTAACTTGGTTATTTGACGGCCGATTTTTAAAATTGATATGTCATTATTTTTGTCTTGAGAAGCTTCACTTTTCGTTCTTATGTCTTTTTAAGCTTTGAAGT
>NW_016157596.1:30682-37791 GCF_001687245.7 Rhagoletis zephyria | reverse complement strand
TAATGTACATACCTTAAAAATAATGATGCAAAGTCAACGGCAACGGGAACATAAAATGAAATTTGAAATATCTATAAAATTATAAAAAAATATGTATACTCTAACATTTTTATCAAATGTGAAATTTTTCGTCAAAGCCTACTGTCATAAAAACTGCCATATTTCTTACTCGCTTTAACGCACGGAATTTCTATAAAAGTAGGAATTCCGCAAAAAAAAAATCACATTTGGAATACCAAATTTGTAGATTTGTGCGTGTGTTAGCTAAAAAGTTGCGAAGGTGTGGGGAAACTGCTCAGCCATGGCTTGCAGGGTTATGACGCAAAAGTGAGTATTTTACATAGTATGAGTGTAAAACGGGGTTTTTTGTGTAATCTGAAATAACGTGACTTTCTGTTTTTCAAATTTCTCAGTTCTTTAGTGAACCATGACACACACATAGAACACACANCCAAATAAAAAATTTTTACTTTTAAAAATGAATTGGTTTATTTAAAAAACGTTTATTAATACAAAACTTTTATAGTACATCGATGGTCCTGTGCAATAACGACAACAAAAGATAAAACCCTTACTACTGTTAATTGGCTCATATATCTAATCCATGTCCAGTCCATGTCTAATATTTAGTACTTACTTTAGCAATCCTTACTGCTAACTTTAGTAAGGGTTGGAAATGGATTAGACGAGGATTACAGACAAGAGCCACTTAACAGTAGTAACAGTTTTTATTTTTTAAAATTTTGAATTGTGTCGTTATAGCAGAGGACCATTGATGTGGATATGTATAACATTGCTGGTGCCGGCGTTGAAGGTGATGATGAATAGTGGCGATGTTGAAGGTGATTTTGCTGGTAGAGGTGTGGAATGTTGATGGTGCGATTTTGCTGGTACGATTTTGCTGGTGCCGGTGTTGAATGATGATGGTGGCGAAACTTCTGGTACCGGTGTTGAAGGTGAAGGTACGATGTTGGTGGTGGCATTAAAGGTGATGGAGGAGGTGTTGATTGATGATGATTGCGATATCAGCTGGTGACGGCGTTAAAGGTAATGATGGCGATGGTAATTTTAATTTTAATTGTTGCAAATCTGCAATAACGAGAAAATCAATTAAAATGCACAAATTAAGTAGTTTACATATGTATGTACATTAGACTGGGTCGAAAAAAAAAGTTGCTAATGTCCGCCCCTAAANTTAGCTAAAAAGTTGCGAAGGTGTGGGGAAACTGCTCAGCCATGGCTTGCAGGGTTATGACGCAAAAGTGAGTATTTTACATAGTATGAGTGTAAAACGGGGTTTTTTGTGTAATCTGAAATAACGTGACTTTCTGTTTTTCAAATTTCTCAGTTCTTTAGTGAACCATGACACACACATAGAACACACAGTCGTTTAAGCACGTACTTTTCAAATAATTTATGTACATTAAAATTAAAATGTGCAACGCTTTGCTCAACTTTTTCTTTGTATACAGGCCACGACAATTTAGACAATTCTTTATCAGTTTTTTTAAGTTGGCTTTCGAAAAATCAAAGCGAATATTTGGGTACCGCAATTTCGACCATCGTTTATAATTTCGTAAGATATCTCAATAGCAGGGTTGTAGACATCTTCGGGCAAAACTAGCGGGTCACGTTTATTTACAGCGGACTTAGGCATCATCAACATAAACAAGATCGAATACTATGCCAAACTTATTGCGAAATACGTTAACTTGATTTAGACAAAGTTCAGCCACCTCCTCTAAAAATACGTTGTTGCACGCACTAGAAAGGTACGATATCACTGTCAATGATGTTCCATGATATATTTGGTAAATTAAAGTCACCCAACACAATCATTGAATCAGATGGTTTAGGGCCGGTTTTTCAATAGTCAGTATAAACTCTCCGATAACTATCCAATGATAATATTTATTCCTTTGTTTATTCTACTGAATAAAAGTTTTTAGTTTTTCAATCGTCCAATATGTGTTAGATTACTATTCCATAGTATTTAAATAAAGTGGCATTATGGTTACAGCTGATATATTTCAAAATTAAGAACATGAGACAAATAGATGGAATATTTGTAGTGTAAGAAGAACACAACAGATAAGTACTTTTGTGTTGATTCTTCTTCTTTGCCAAAGAGAAATTTCAGTTGAAAATAACTGTTTCTGGCGAAAGAAAAATTTGTGTTTGTGCTGCGTTTTTATAAAAAGGTAAAATGGATAATGCCTTAATTCCAGTAGAAAAAAAGAGGCAAAGATCAGTTAATTTCACACCACCAGAGGTTCGAAAACTGATTGAAATAATTGAAAAATACAAAGAAATCGTGGAAAACAAAAAGACGGACACAATTTCCAACAAGGACAAAGAGGCAGCATGGGATAGAATAGCCAAATTATTNCGATGGTCCTGTGCAATAACGACAACAAAAGATAAAACCCTTACTACTGTTAATTGGCTCATATATCTAATCCATGTCCAGTCCATGTCTAATATTTAGTACTTACTTTAGCAATCCTTACTGCTAACTTTAGTAAGGGTTGGAAATGGATTAGACGAGGATTACAGACAAGAGCCACTTAACAGTAGTAACAGTTTTTATTTTTTAAAATTTTGNGGTAAAATGGATAATGCCTTAATTCCAGTAGAAAAAAAGAGGAAAAGATCAGTTAATTTCACACCACCAGAGGTTCGAAAACTGATTGAAATAATTGGAAAACACAAAGAAATCATGGAAAACAAAAAGACGGACACAATTTCCAACAAGGACAAAGAGGCAGCATGTGATGAGTAGCTAAATTATTTAATTTGCAGTCCGGAATTAACTCGCGCTCTGCAATCACCCTGAAGTTAAAATATGAAAGCCTAGAAAAGGCATTAAAAAAGAAAGTTGCAGCAAATCGGCAGGAGTTGTACAAAAGCGGTGGTGGAGCGCACTCTCAACCTCCGTACAATGATATTGAGAACCGCATCCTTTCACTATGCTCCAACATTGACGGCTTATATGCTAGGAACGATTCCGACATAGTTGGTAAGTTTTTCGTTTATATATTTCTTTAGTATAACGTGAATCATACTTGGATTTCAGATAAATAATCACTTATAAATTTCGTGTTTCAGAATCTATTTCGTTTGAACCAGTGTGCGATTATTTGCAAGATGACATAATTATAGTCGATCCTGACGATTGCCTTGAAAATACAGACGAAGATCTGGTCACGCATGATACTAATGTACTCCATCAGCCTATTACAAAAGCTAAAAGTAGGTTTAAGTTTGTATAAAAATACATATATGGGTGCATCACGATTAGTGTTGATTCGTTTCAATATTTTATAGGCTTGGAAAAGACTTTCTGCTCTCAGGATGTGAACTGCTCTGAACCAAGGACATGTATTAAAAGTGAACAAACGGATATGCTGAAAAAGAATGCAGACTCTGATAACAAAAATTTACGTAGGTGCAGGTGTTTTGTATAACGTGCATTTCTATAAAGATAATCACAATCCCGTACATATAGTCTCGGTGCAACCGTTTCCATTTTATTGTTGGGAATTTGCGAATGCACCGAAATATGAAAATGCTATACCAGATTGCGATTGCCCTTCATATTCTGATTAAACCCAACATAAAATTAAATACATATCGCTCATTTACTACAATGTTGTCATAACTCATAATTAAAAAAACCAAAAACTCGAGAAAAACAGCTTTAAAGTTTTCAATATACATTTACTCCCATAGTGAAAATGAATACATATTTTGTTCTAGTGCGCTCCTGGCATTCGCTGCACAACATAGAAGAACGGGTATCGGTCATTTCTGCATACTTAACTCGATTTTATATTATTTTGGATTATCACACAATTGAAGTAATGAGCGATATGTAAAATGCCTCATCCGAATGCTACTGTTCTCATCGCATAACACATCGCCCACTTCCTTTACGAGTGTACACACTTGTAATTTTTCACTGTATAGCAAAAGCTGAATCAACATTTTGTTGTGTTCTGTTGCCAATTTGGTGCTTTTGTTATATGAACCACATATAGTCTATAGTTGTAGTTTGGGGAAATGTTTAGTTATTTGTACAACAATTTTGGAGTGGGGCGGAGGTGGCTTTATGAAAAGTAACCCCTCACCCCTCCACAGACCTCTTGGGAGCTGTTTGAAAACAGGGAAGTTTGGATTTTTTGCAAACCAACAAAACATACCATATTTCAAACCGAAATTATTAAAAAAAAATAGTGCACAGATATAGTAAATTAAGCAAAAATAGCAACCCAAAATCGTTGTACAAATAACTAAACCGTACCCGTAGTTTCACTCATAAAGTTTGGTAGCACCAAAACAATTGTGTTACACGTATTTACTGAGTGTAGTATTTTGCATTTGAAACGACTAAAAATACTAACAAATCAGTTTTTAAACCTTAGTAGGTACATACAATAATAGCACCAATAGTCTGTTCATAGAATAATAAAAAAACCCAACTTTGCTAAATACTGTTTTGGTGAAATTGTGTGGTTTCATAATAAAATGGAATATATTGGCTTTTTAAATTTTTTCAAAACTTAAAACAAAAATACGTACATTGAAGTGGTTATTTATTGCAATAAATAAATATTTAAATAGTGTATTTGAACACAATATATCGAACAGTTGCAATGATTCTCTAAACAATGGCAAATCCACATGGCTTTGGTTGTAAAAAACTTATGAAAATGTACTTATGCGTACGTTTACACAACGAATTTCTCTAGGAACACTTGGAGGCCTTTTTGATTGCTGGTGCGTTGTGTTCGATGCAATCGTTGGGTGCATATGTTGACGTTGGCGCCGCTGGTAAGCCTGGGATTTTGCTGAGTTCGTAGTTTCCGGCACAAAGGAGTGCTGCTCCAACAGCTTTTGATTATGGATATCAAAACACTCACACAAAACTCAAAAAAATCTATACCAAACAGTCCCGAGTGTTCTTTTAATTAAAAGAGTCACCTTGTTTTTTAAAAAAGAATCCACAACAGCGCGTGAAACTTCCAATTTTTCGTTTTTGCTTAGGTATCAGTTTATTTGATTTTGTTAAAGTGACAGATGTCAGCTGTAAAGTTTTAAGGTGAACACAAACCGAGTGCGAAAATGGAGAGAAATTAAAAGTGCAACTCCACTACAAGCTTTTCATGCGTTCAGCGCTTTTTAGGCTTTTAGCTCTAGCCTGAAAAGTTTGCTGTGGAGTTGTACTTCCAAGTACTTCCATATATCGGAAAATTACACTGGACCACAAATTTCAACTTTTTCTCTTTACCAGAAACGCCGTATGAAATTCGTATGTAAAATCACCCCCTGATTCCGAAAATCAAGGTTATTTTTAATTCTATGGTACCGTTTTTGAGATATTTGCAATTTACCGTTTTTGCAAAAAAAAAAAAAAATTGGGTCCACTTTATCAAATATATCTCAAGAACGAATTAAGCAATTCCAAAACGGTTTGAAGCTTTTAAAAGGTAAACTGTGCATACAACACTTTTTGCTAGGCCCTGTAGATTCAAAGATAACGAACAATCATTACCGATTTTTTCAATTTTTTTTGTAAAAATATAAAAAAAATTATAAAAGCGTTGTATATTAAAAAGTTTCTTTATATTATTTATTTTCTACTTTTTAGTCCTGTCTGAATAAAATTTTGCAATAGATATTAAAATAATTCAACGATATTAATAGAAAGGTACACACACACACACACACTACAGATGTCGCCCTATGCACTATGCTTTTTTATAGGAACTTTTCAAAGCAAAGGTTTTATTGTGTCGGACACACAACATTGAAAGTTTCTGGATCCACAACATTGAAAGTTTCTGGACACACAACATTGCAAGTTGATAAAAGCGTTTTAAAAAAAATCCAAATCCAGAAAAAAAAATTCCGAAGAAACCAAAATTCCATGAATTCAAAAGCTCACAATAAACTCATCTAAATTTGGTCGAGTGCGATCACCCAAGCAAAAAGTAAAAAAAAACGAAATATTTATATGTACGTGTGGAGTAAATAACTACTATACGCATTTATATATGTATCTATGTATAAGCATGCAATAATAGACGGTATAGCTAGTACCATAAGTAATAAAAGGGTAGAAAAAATCAACTATTTTAATAAAATAAAATAACGATATAGTTTACATTCAAATATTGAAAATTCAATTCAAGTATGTTGGTTTGTTTGTTGAAAACTTTTGTTTATTTATTTAATTCATCAATTATTTTTTTTTGTTTAAGATAATCCTTTAATTTTGGCCTCTATTAGAAATTTATGTAAATATGATGTTGCTTTGGTGTGTATGTGGTGTTGCCTTGGCGAGGTCATTATGGTGGTTTACGGTCCATGAGTCTCCTGTCCAAGGTCAAGTCAACTAAATAGCTCCCGATTCATTATAAGGTGTGCACTTCGATGCTCTGTAACTGGTACTTGTGCACGGATGCAACACCTTTCCCTTCAACACTAATTCCCCCTTACCCCCTCATGTGGACAAGTTGCAAGCCGCACTAACAATTGTTGCTGGAACACCTGCTTGGTAGCTTAAGCACCTGCCTTCACAAAAACGTAAAAAAAAATCCCCTCCTACATATTTATGTATAACTAATACTTCCAGGTACCACTTAAACAACCTCTGAAGATTATTAAAGGAACCCTGTATGTACGTATGCACAACCCCCTCATTTGCCATGGTGGCACATATCGCTTTCGACTGGTCGATAGCGATGTTGCCATCACGAACCCTAAACCCGTCCGAAAAGTAGAGACACAAGTTAATAGTATGGAGATAGTCAACTTAGAAAAAGGGAGATAAAAGTACGGAAGATAGAAGTATAGACAAGTGAAAAATATTGGGAAATTTAAAAGACTATTGGGCTATTTCGTTGGGCGCCATTGTTATGTGGCTGTAGTGCTGTTGCACGGCCGAGTTGCAAGTCGGCATGCTTGCGGTGCCTGGCATAGCTCATCGGCTGGGGTGGGTCTGTTGCACTCGCCTTGCCTACGCCACACTAACAAAAACAGGTTCAGTCATGCCGACATATGTAAGTTAAGAAGACAGTAGAAGTATTGACCAGGAAAACCAAAAG
>NW_016157596.1:28112-30034 GCF_001687245.7 Rhagoletis zephyria | reverse complement strand
ATTGTACTTTGCGGGGAAGGATCTCGAAAACCTTTTATTTTTTTGCAGATTTTTTTTTTCTCCCTAAGCTCTGTTGTATTACAAAAAAAATAAGCTATCATCGAAGAAAATCGATGCAAAACTACGTAAGTTATAAGCGATCAAATAAAAATACCCAGGTTGCGCAACTTCAATGTATGTACCTATACATACATACATATATTAAAGGTATAAAGTGCAAGTGAGATATTATCCGGATAAACGAATAACACCATAACAATGATAACACTTTTTCTTTAAATAAATCAAATAGTACTTTTAATACTCGAATTGTATTATAGTAGGTAGAGTGGTTGCATCGAAAGGAAGAGTGGTTGGGTTCGAAACCTGCTGTAGGCATGTAGTTATAAACATGTATTTCCGTCAGTTATGGGTAAGTATGCAGGTAGATTTTCAAAATTATAAGACACAGAAAATTTCTAAAGCCTACATCTAAAACAGGTAGTATTTTCTTTTCCCGGCTTGTTATAAAAAGGAACCTTTCTGTCTAGGTAAGATTTGATTTTTTCAATTTTATTCTTGTTCCGAGTATAAATATGAGTTAATGCGCTTTGAAACTTCATAACATCTTCAAGGCTCGCCGGAGATAGTTCAGTTCATAAGTCTAATTTCAAAACCGTGATTTATTAAAAAAAATAAAATGAGTAAAAGGACGCGAGAATTTGAGTGTAATAAGGATCCAGATATGTTCTGTTTCATGTGTGGCCAATATACTATCATAAGGCGACGACGAGTGTTCTCAGATCATATCAAAACTTTATACTCCAAGTATTTTGGAATTGGAATTTCATAACGGCGTTTCTGGTAAAGAGAAAAAGTTGAAATTTGTGGTCCAGTGTTGTTAGAATATAGTATAAACATAAATAAATTTAAAAAAAAAGTTAAAAATATGGGTAATTTCATTCATAAATTGAACTTTTACCTCAATAGAAACAGAGCATAGCTAGATATTTCACTCTTCTTTATACCATACATACGTTTTGAGGTATACGTTGAAATTGCGCAACCTGGGTATTTTTATTTGATCGCTTATAACTTACGTAGTTTTGCATCGATTTTCTTCGATGATACCTTATTGTTTTTGTAATATAACAGAGCTTAGGGAGAAAAAAAATCTGCAAAAAAATAAAAGGTTTTCGAGATCCTTCCCCGCAAAGTACAATTTTTTTTATATTTTTACAAAAAAAATTGAAAAAATCGGTAATGATTGTTCGTTATCTTTGAATCTACAGGGCCTAGCAAAAAGTGTTGTATGCACAGTTTATAGAAAATTTTATTACCTTTTAAAAGCTTCAAACCGTTTTGGAATTGCTTAATTCGTTCTTGAGATATATATGATAAAGTGGACCCAATTTTTTTTTTTTGCAAAAACGGTAAAAAAAAAACAGCAAACAAGTAGAGACAGAAAAATGAAAAAGGCCAGTCCCGTCAGGCGGAGTCTACCCACCCTCTTCAGCGTTCGGCTAACGCGAAGCCATGGGCGTTGTGCTGACTCCTCTCACCTTACAACGCCCCCTCAACCTGAACCAGGTCCGTCTGTCAACAGTCAGTTGTGTCGGGTTTAGTCCCGTCACCCCGTCATTACCCCCATGTCCCCTCTGCTGCACAAGTGCAACACCCACACACCAAAGAATTATAATTTAACCCTCCATACCTTTAACAATATCTGCTCAACCTCATATTCATGTTGTGTATACACATTTATTTATTTCCCTTATCTAAGTTTATGCACAATTCTTAATTCTTAACTATACTTAGACTCAACTAGAATTATATGTAAAAAAAATCCACAAAATAATTAAGGTAAGAATAACTCAAAAACTATTAACCGCGGCCTAATTCAAATTCCAAATTTAATACGCATCCAAATTCAATCAAAAAAA
>NW_016157596.1:24791-28087 GCF_001687245.7 Rhagoletis zephyria | reverse complement strand
TGTCGGGTTTAGTCCCGTCACCCCGTCATTACCCCCATGTCCCCTCTGCTGCACAAGTGCAACACCCACACACCAAAGAATTATAATTTAACCCTCCATACCTTTAACAATATCTGCTCACCTTATCATATTCATGTTGTGTATACACATTTATTTATTTCCCTTATCTAAGTTTATGCACAATTCTTAATTCTTAACTATACTTAGACTCAACTAGAATTATATGTAAAAAAAATCCACAAAACAATTAAGGTAAGAATAATTCAAAAACTATTAACCGCGGCCTAATTCAAATTCCAAATTTAATACGCATCCAAATTCAATCAAAAAAACTATTCCAAAGAAATAAAACAAACGAAATGTAAAGAAACAAAGAATTTGAGTTCTAATCAAACCGAACCCTTACTACGTGTGTAAACGGATTGAACGCAAATTCATTAATATTAATATTCACAACTCTAAGCCAGACTCCGTTTCGCATTTATGCATCTATTTATTCACTTATGTATATACGTATATATGTATGTACATGCACATAAACGCGTAAAAAAGGGAAACGACGATGCAAAACAAACTATGTATGTAGTTATGAAAATCCAAATAAAACACTCACCTGGTCACTCCAGCCTGATGGTACCAGCAGCTGTTGAGAACCTGTGGGAAGTAAATTAACATATGTACATATGCATACCTACATTCACTATACTGCCTATATTTTCGTGGTTTAGTGGATCTTCATGATTGATACCACGGTCACTCACTCACGGTTGCGGGCGACGAGTAGGTCACGTTGTCGGCCCAACAGAATTAAATAAAATTATTACAGCAAAAGTGAAAAGGAAAAAAAACAGAATTAAAATAAAAAAATAGAAACGTTTGCCTTAAAAGAAAATCCCGCAGTGGTTAATAACTTAATTAGTGCTTCAACTTGTAAATTGACCCGAATTTAAACCGCATGTACATGGCAAAACGTCAAAATGCGGGAAAATCAATCAAAAAAAAAACTACAAAAAAAAGAAGCAGAAATGATAAAACACCTAAATGATGCTACTGCCAAACGCCACGTGTACGCGGAGCGGGTATACGTATGTAACCAACAAAAAGAAAAAAAGAAATAAATCTTAATTCACCAAACTACCTAGGTCCGTATCTACTTCAAACGATCAGCTAAATTTACTTATCAACTAAAAAAAAAAAAAAATGGAATATAATAAAATAACTCTAGTGCCCTAAACTTCTATACACAAAAAAAACATGCATATAATTATATTTGCTGCTCCGCTCGGCTGCGCTGCTGCGATTCTAGTGTCGACGTTGGGCTTCTGCTTGCGGCATCGGCGTTGGGCTGCTGATCACAGCGTCGACGTTGGGCTGCGGTTAACAGTAGTATCGCTGTTAAACTTTTCTTGTGGTGGACGCTCTCTTCCTCCCGGCGCTTATATTTTCCTCCCAATGTTTAAGATAGACACGCTCCGTATGTTTTGAATAGAAGTCTCTCTACCAATTCACATGCGATGGTGGAGTGGAAGTTGTCGCTCGGTAGTTCCCTCGATGAGCTTGGCTCTCGCTATGTACATGTGGTCGTGTGGAACGGATTCGTTCTTATGCCAAATTGCTTCTGCTTACATAGGCGTAACCGGTCATCGCCCTCTTCTACATCGGAGAATTCCTTTTTCAAAAGTTCCAGTGGATACTGTAGGTTTTCCGTGAAGAAGGGCGTAACTGCGAAATTAATGGTTTTGGCCCCCCACCAAGTCGTCCTGCCACAAACCTGTAAAAAAAGTAGTTATTAAATTNTCGTTCTTATGCCAAATTGCTTCTGCTTACATAGGCGTAACCGGTCATCGCCCTCTTCTACATCGGAGAATTCCTTTTTCAAAAGTTCCAGTGGATACTGTAGGTTTTCCGTGAAGAAGGGCGTAACTGCGAAATTAATGGTTTTGGCCCCCCACCAAGTCGTCCTGCCACAAACCTGTAAAAAAAGTAGTTATTAAATTTGTTTCACACTATAGGTACATTCTTAATACATGTATGTTGGTGTGATCGGTCATGAATATATGAAGGCATGCACGTATGTGTCTACATAGGTACATATATACGTGCATATGTACATATGTGTACATGTATGCCTTTTTCCATCGTCAGTTTGCTTAAACACACATCCACGCACATGCATCTACACATATTCTAGCACAAAACAATGCAAACGGCAAATTATGTGTAACGCAGCCTTTATGTTGCAAACACACTTCCGGCAGCTCTTCCCAAAATGTATCTCGGAGGCATATCCGTATGCACATGTTGCGCAACATATGTGGAAGGGTACCTACATATGTACATGTAGATATGAATGTAGATGTGTGCGAGCGTATGCCTATGTGAATGCGTTACATTTTTTTGAGTGAAAGTAACACGAAATTCCTTTCGAGTAGAGAATCGGGGAACGATCGCCAAATAATTGAAATGAAAAGTTAAACCAAAAGTCACCTTGAAAGCGATAGCGACAAAATTAATTTTACCACAACTAATTAACGGCAAAAAAGGGCAAATTCATGGGTATATAGTCACGTTGCGAAATTAAACCACCTTCTTCGATGTTTCTTTACAACTAAACTCTTTATTTCTTACATAATATAAATGTAATAAATATTAACGTTAGCTTACTTAATATATGTATGTAACAGTAAAACAATGCAGAGAGTGTCAACTCTCCTGAAGTCTTAACATAATTATGTTATCTTAATGTTAATAAGTAGTGTATGTTAATATGTTTATTGAAAGATGTATGTAAGTACATATGTATGTTATATATATGTGCTTACATATGTATGAATACATGTATGTACTTAACAATATGACACCTCCACCGCCAGAATCGGCAGTCCCTGTTGATTCAAAAAATTAACTATGTACATTGATTCTTACGTTTTACTTGTGTCTTATATATATTTTTACAGTTTTTGTCATCTGATATTAAATAATTTCCTTCTTGTTTATAGTTTTTAACTTTCTTATATTTAGGCTTAGACTTACTAACTCTGTTATTTTGGACAATATCATTTTCAAAATTAATCTTATAAACTCTATTATTTTTTTCATTTAACAAATTTACATTTTTACTCTTCTTTGTGTGCATTATTTTTGAAAGCTTTGATAGATCTTTTGAAACTAGATTATTTATCAGGTCGATTGGCCGATTTTTGGTAGTAGAATGTATAGAATTATTGTAGGAAACTAATGCTTTAAACACGTTTTCACGAATATCGTCTTGATTAAGTGGGTCGGCGTTAAACAAT
>NW_016157596.1:16155-20543 GCF_001687245.7 Rhagoletis zephyria | reverse complement strand
TTTTTTGTTCTTTTTTTTCTCTGAAGCACAGGCTTTTTCACAGCTTCTTCTCTTTTGTTCTAACGTTTATTTAACTGTACATAGGTATTTGGAAAAAAAATGTTCGACCGTTATTTTCACTGCAATATTTTCAGTTTTATATCACTTAATTATTTAAGTAACAAGCCGAAATTAAACTTCTTCTTTTTTTCTTTTTATCTTGAAATTTGTTTTTACATCACATGTAATTAAAAGTTTTAAGTTTCGACTTTTTTTCTCGTTTTTCTCACTTTAATGCATTCAGTTTTAGATCACTCAATAAATGTTCATATACGTGTTATTCAAGTAAATGCCAGTTTCTAAACTCTTTTTTTTATGTTTTACATCACTTTAAAAGTTTTTAGTTATTATAATTTATAATTATAATTATTAAAATTTTTTGTTCGCAGATGATTGCTTATTTGACTCTTGCCAAGTAAACTTTTCCTTCTGTTATTGTTTTCCTCGTCGCCAGTCACGTGGCGAAATTAAACCACCTTCTTCGATGTTTCTTTACAACTAAACTCTTTATTTCTTACATAATATATATGTAATAAATATTAACGTTAGCTTACTTAATATATGTATGTAACAGTAAAACAATGCAGAGAGTGTCAACTCTCCTGAAGTCTTAACATAATTATGTTATCTTAATGTTAATAAGTAGTGTATGTTAATTGAGTATGTTAATATGTTTATTGAAATATGTATGTAAGTACATATGTATGTTATATATATGTGCTTACATATGTATGAATACATGTATGTACTTAACAATATGACAATATCCGACATTTTTTGCTTGATGTTGTTTCGCTAACTTTATACACATTTTTTTTAGCGTAGTTATTATTCTGTTGACATCTAAATTGCCATACATTTAATGTCGTTGCGAATACATTGTTTTCCGGCGTTTGCTCTGTGAACTTTAATAACTACATTCACAAAAATATTACTAATTTTGGTTTATAATTATTTTCCATCTTGCTATTGCTAAATATCAAAAAGGAATTAAAAAATAATAAAAAGTTAGTTACAATTTTAGTGAATGGTTCTTGCAAATAATAGCATTTTGTAATTGAAATGACTTGATCGCCGGCAGGAACTAATCAACTTGTTTGCCAAAACCAAAGCAGACGGTAAGGAAAAATAGTTGTTCATTAACGATTTGTTCGAAATATCGTTTTGAAACGCGCTACTGCGCACTAAATTTGTAAAAATTAAATTTTTTCACTTAATTGTTATATTTTTCTTCATTGTGGTAACACACAGCAGTTGGCTGTCAAACCGAAACCAAAAAAGATACCAGAACATTCAGGGCGCAATCTTCTTTTCTATGATTATTGTACCGCTACTTTGAATTTCTCAATTTTGACAATTCTGATCTAAAAGTAAACGAAATCTCAGAAACTTTAAATGCACTGCAATTCACTAATACCTACTTCCGCAAAAATCACCTTTTTCGTATTTTCCTTGTTAAAAGTTATTTTAAATCATATATTTTTATCGCCTTATTCATAAAAAAAAAAATTTTAAAAAGCTTTTTAAATTACCATTTGCAAACATTTTTCAATTTGTAAACCCTTTTTAAAGCTACTTTAGTTTTTATGAATAAGGCTATTCGAAATTAGCACAATTAAAACACGTTCCTATCGAAAAATTTATTATTAAGAAATATGGCTGTTCTGACATTTTCTTTCAACATCCAATTCGACTTTGTTTACCTTTTGTACAGATATGTATCGTCGCCAGGACGGCGCAATCTTGTACTCATCTTTCTTGTCAAATATGCATTTAGATCTAACTGTCCTACTACTATTAATGGTTTCAATTCGTAATAAAAGTAGCTTACATACTTCTAGTCTAAATATATTTTTTAATATAAACTAGCTTTTTTAATTATAAAATAAATCAACAATTTGCCTTAAAAAAATACGTTCCAAACCATCCCTGTTGCTATCATAATTCAAATTTAAATTGGAATAGAAATTTTGATGCAAACGATTTTCCGCGATATTCATCATACAAATTTATTACCTTACTTGTCCGTATGTCGCTCTGGAAAGAAATATATTTTAATTTATATGTTTTCTTAAAAATAAATCGAAATTTACCTATTTTTTCCATCGGCAGGCACGAATATGGTATTCAAAACAGAAACAATCACAACAAATTTTACACACATTGTTGTATTTTTGCGCAAAACGATAAGTTTCACAAANATTACCTTACTTGTCCGTA
Organism: Rhagoletis zephyria; assembly: GCF_001687245.7. Classification (NCBI taxonomy): domain Eukaryota; kingdom Metazoa; phylum Arthropoda; class Insecta; order Diptera; family Tephritidae; genus Rhagoletis; species Rhagoletis zephyria. The sequence continues at coordinate 18,284 of NW_016157596.1, read as the reverse complement.
TGTCGCTCTGGAAAGAAATATATTTTAATTTATATGTTTTCTTAAAAATAAATCGAAATTTACCTATTTTTTCCATCGGCAGGCACGAATATGGTATTCAAAACAGAAACAATCACAACAAATTTTACACACATTGTTGTATTTTTGCGCAAAACGATAAGTTTCACAAATATTTTAAATTATTGCCTGGAACATACACATTTTTCGTTATTATTGGAAATGCAAGACTTGGCATGCATTTTAATTTCTGATTTAATCAATTCAAATGAATAAAAACACTTTTTTCTAAAATATTTCTCAATTTACATTTTAAAGTTTTTTCTGAAACTTGAATGTAACTCTGTGCGGAGAATGAAAGAATTGAAAATCAGGTGATCTCAGCTGTTTTCAAATGTAAACAAACAAAATGGCGCTTTCCATACTTGTAAGCCTGTACAATGATTCAGAATACAAATGCTGTTTTGTGACACATTTACAAAAAAATCGCTGGTAACTTCCTGAAAAGAATACGAATGTTTACGAAACTAATTTTTTAAAAGAATGTTTAAAGCTCTATTTAGTCCGTAAGTTCTCTCAAGGATTTGCTTTTTTGCGAAGGCGCTAGTGTATTTGTAACATAGCCTCGGCTACGCTACAGGAAATGAAATGTAATCCAAATGAAGGCTGCTATTGTTTTCTCTATTTATCACCATTAAAATGGATTATTTATCACCGAAAAATGTTGGAGATATTTTCGGAGATAGGTAAAAATTCGGAAAAAGGTTAGCTATCATATTTTAGCACTTTAGCGATAGCGAATGTTAGAACCCGGCTGATGGTCGACACAGTTGGCCTTTTGATTTTCGAAAAGAACCTCATCAGCAAGAAACGCTATGTTTTCAGATCTAAATATTTTAGCATCCTTTCCAAATTGTTTCCCATAATTTTCATATTTATTTGATAAATAATTGCAAAAAATACGCGTTTTTTCTTCTAAGAGTTTAATGGAACTTTTGCTAATATCAGCAGCACCAAATTATTTTTCAACATGGTTGACAACCGAAAAAGGCATTTCTTTTTTCGAACATCCAATCAGCCAAACTTCAAACAACTTGCCTTTTGTGATAGCATGATACCTCAGAAAAAACCGTTTTTCTTGAAAACGGCTAAAAACGGCAAGTTAAGTAAAACAAATTCAACTCATTACATCTTAGTTTATCCATTTCCGATTCCATTTTGTTTGCCGAAAGTTAACAAAATTGTAAAAGCTTACATAAAATCATAAATGGAAATAAATCAGAAAATTTTTGAGGTTATGCAAATAAGTCAGTTTTTCTCTCACTCCCTTCCCTTTCGTTTCGACAAAAATTACTTACGAAAGGATGTAGTAAAATTTTATTTTGACAAATAAAATAAAAACATTAAAACATGAGATCATGAGATCATTACAACGTACACCAGCAAAACAAAACAATTTATCACAACTAAAGCACAGAGAATTTTTCACAATGCATGTACCTTTTTTGTTCCTTATAAAAATACAGTTTATACTAAATACATCACAAAACATAAAAATAAAATTTCTAAACTTTGTGCAAAACTCGGGAAAATGCAACAAATTTGCATACAAATTTGCAACTTTCTATTCAGACTTTTTTATAAAAATTTTGAAAATGAAGTTTTGCAGCCTATACAAATTTAGTTGATTTTTGGTATTGTTTTTACTGAGAGTTTCTTCCATACAAACTATGTTCGACATTTTTTTGTATGTGGAAGACACTGTCAGCGATGAAGATGAAGATGAAGATGAAGATGAAGATGAAGATGGAAGATGAAGATGAAGATGAAGATGAAGATGAAGATGAAGATGAAGATGAAAATGAAGATGAAGATGAAGATGAATATGAAATGAGCATGAACATGAACATGAAAATGAACATGAAAATGAACATGAACATGAACTTGAACATGAACATGAACATGAACATGAATATGAAGGTGTAGATAAACATAAACATAAACATTAAAAGCGATAGAGACAAAGATAGAGAGGAAGAAAGTGATAGGGATAAAAAGGAAATACAACTGAAGAATGTGCGATGTTATATTGTGATGTGTTATGCTACATATGTTATGTTATTGAATCTAAA
>NW_016157596.1:0-14982 GCF_001687245.7 Rhagoletis zephyria | reverse complement strand
GCTATTCTATGTTATGTTATGCTAAGTACTAAGCTAAACTCCCCTCCACTTAACCCATTCCAACAAATTTTATTTCAGCTCAACTCAACTCACATAAACTATCCCTAATTTTAGCGGTTGAATTTCAACCGCTGGGCGAACACTAGTTTATAATAAAAGCCTATAACGAAGGAGAAATTACATTGTAAAAAAAAATAATAAGAAGTTATGGTTCTGATATTTCGGGCCCCTTCAGAAGCCCGAGCTCGGGGGATTCACCTCCTTTTCCCCCTCCCTTTCGACGGGCCTGCATTCAACTGCATTGAAGTGAAATTCTTTTAACTTATGAAAATCTCAATATTTTTTTTTATAATATCTCAAGGGTGAAAGTATATATTTATATACAAACATATCGTCGATGTTTTAGGAAAACCGCCCATCGAGTAATTGCAAACCCGCCTATTTTATGACACTTAAATTTTACAGGAGAGCAACAGTTTTTCTTTGAAGGCATTGCCTTGGTAGGCGATATTTTCTCTAGCTATTATTTTACAAATCTGTTGTTTTAATAACGGGTTTATGATTTTTACGCATAAATCTCGATGCCTGGAGTTCAGGGTAACCAAATCTCATTTTGCCACAACGGCGATTTAGGCGGTTTCGCAACTGGTCGATGGCTTTGCAAAAACATCGACGACATGTAAATGTATGCATTAGGGTGGTTCAAAAACATTATTTTTGGAAATTCATAATTGAGACAAAAAAAGAGAAAAGTATTTTTTTAATTTTGAAGAAAAGTTTTTTAGAGGTCGTGCTAGTCAGGTTTTTATAAAAAGTTGATGTTCTAAATTTTTTTATTTTCATGACATCTTAAAGTACATATTCCCTTAATTACATACCTATCTTGGACAATTAGAATGGGCCTAGTGCCCGAAACAATGCATTCGAAAAGAGANTATGTAAAACATTATTTTTGGAAATTCATAATTGAGACAAAAAAAGAGAAATGTATTTTTTTAATTTTGAAGAAAAGTTTTTTAGAGGTCGTGCTAGTCAGGTTTTTATAAAAAGTTGATGTTCTAAATTTTTTTATTTTCATGACATCTTAAAGTACATATTCCCTTAATTACATACCTATCTTGGACAATTAGAATGGGCCTAGTGCCCGAAACTATGCATTCGAAAAGAGACTGCTAAAATTAAAACGTTGATACTGAACGTTTTACGATGTGTCATGGGTTAAAAGTCGTTACCAGATGGTTTCTGGGGTCGCAGTTTACGCATCTCATGTCAGTTTTTCAAAATTGAAAATTGCGGTACCAATATGGCGGTGAATAAAAAAAAAAAGATTAAACTTGTTCTGAACTCGATACTCAGGAGTTTTTGGGGTCGCTGATTACGAATCTTAATTAAATTTTTTTTAATTCAAAATGGCGGACCCAGTATCCAATATGGCGATCAATTTCTTAAATAATTAGTAAAATTAAACGTTGATACTGAACGTTTTAAGCATGGTCATCGGTTGAAACTCATTACCAGTGGACTTCTGGGGCTGCTGACTACGAATCTGTTGTCAGATTTTCAAAATTCAAAATGGCCGATCCGAGTTTCGAACAAATCATATATTTTTTTTAAAAGATCGCCTTATTCTGCCATTTTGAAATTCGAAAATCTAACATCAGATTCGTAATTAGCAACCACAGAAACCCACTGGTAACGAGTTTCAACCCAAGACAATGCTTAAAACGTTCAGTATCAACGTTTTAATTTTAGTAATTTTTTGAAAATTTATCGCCATATCGCCAAAAACTCCCGAGTGTCGAGTTTCCAACAAATCCAATAATTTTTTAAAAAATTTATGGCCATTTTGCATCCGAAATTTCAAATTTAAAAAAACTGACTTCAGATTCCTAATTAGTAACCTCAGTATCATCGTTTTAATTTTGGTAGTCTCTTTTCAAAAGCATATTTTCAGGCACTAGGCCCACACTAATTGTGCAAGACAGGTATGTATTTAAGGGAAAGTTCTTCAATAATAATAATTAGTGTTGGGAAGTATCGATACCAAAAGTACTCAGAACTCGATTCTCAAAAGGATCGACAGCACCCGATTTTTAAAAGTATTGATACTGAGTACTCCAAAGAACTCAGTACTCACAAAAGAACTCGAAAGTACTCAGACTCAAAAATACTCTGTTCCAATAATTGATTCAAAGTACTTACTATTAAGTATCGAATAGACTTAAAAAGTACTGAGTTTTATTTACATTTAACGGTATTCAGAAATGATGGTACTCAATTTGCAGTTTCTTTAATTTTCAAGTACAATACTTGTATCCAGTACAGTTTTGTGAGATTTGTACACTAAGTGTTGAAATGCTACCAACATGTGTATATTTAAAGAAAGTACTCAGTACTCTGAAAAATACCCGATCCGTAAAAGTATCGATCCCAAAGAACTCGATCCTCAAAATAACAAACAAATAATAATTATATGTAAAACAAAATTTTTAGCTGCACTTTAACATGTTGAGAAAAATTGAGAACATCAGAGTTTTTATAAAAAAACCGACTAGCGCGACCTCCAAAAACTTTTTTTTATTGCAAGTAACTATAATTTGAGGTAGCGTTTATAACTATCAAAAAAAAATAAAATTTTTAACCACTCTAATATGCACGCAAACAAATATATTACGTAAGAATATTTTACAGGACAATGTGGCACATAGGAAATATACATCCCTGTGCATGGGCGTAGCCAGAAAGAAATTTAGGGGGGCCCTATACAAATTTTTTTTGTTCAAAAACAATAATTATTACTAAATTCGTCTGAAATAAGTCTATGTATATTGGACTTCTGTGGACCAATGATACTCCCTCATTTTGAAATTGCCACCAACTACACTATACAGATTCAAGGACAATTCATCATCGTACCGGATCATTGTTTCCACAAGAACTTCTTCACGGACATAACGATTTCGTTAAGTTTTTTAAGAAGGCAATAGAGGATATGCTCTCTGACGACCACAAAAGCAAACTTCAACGTGAATTGTGGTGAAAACTTTGAACCAAATGTTTCAATAAAAAATTAAATTTTGGGCGGGACGAAGTTCGCTGGGTCAGCTAGTGTGGTTATATAGCCCATTCAATTTTAGTATGATAAAGTGCAAGTTTCTAGTCGCTAAAAATTACTATTACTTTTTTTGAATTTTCTTGTGGAGGGTGTTGCGCATTTCCTTCAATATAAAAGTCAGTTTTGTTCTTGCGTTATGTGGAATAAAATTCGCAACAGCCTCCACAAAAAAAAGTACTAGTTACTCATGAAATTTGATGTGTTAACATATGCGACGGCACAGCATAAAAGTACGTTTACATATAAATATAATCACAATCAAAACTCGTTAGCTGTCAAATTGTCACAACTCGAGAAAAAGTTAAGCTTCTTCTCTGTACCACCGTGGTCACTTTTTTCTGCTACACATATTATGCTATTTAAATATATTTGAACTTAATATTTAAAAAAAAATACCTTTACAAACCTCTTTTCCTTGCTAGCGTCACTTTTTGTTTACTTTTACATTTGACATTCCTCCTCTTCTTCGCAAGTATAATCGATAAAACTAGGTTGGACACCAAAAAAATATTGGTTTAATCTGGGATAATTTTATAGTTATAATTTTGTATGGCCAATCTCTTTTTCTAATTACAGATTAGGGAGCTAAGCTCGAAAATGTGGATAATCTTTTTATATGTAAAGCTATTCTTAGGCGATACATGTAGGTTAGGTTAGAAATTAAACATTAATTTCGCTTAATTTTGTTAATTTTGCTGATTTAATTTTTCTTTCGTTTTTAATTCTTTTAATACATGAAATTATCGGTATGATTGATAAAATATGATACTTGTATATACTTGTGACTCAAGGTCGTTAAAATATGTTGAAAACGCCGCGTCAATTATTGCTTGTGAGCTTGTAGTTTAAGCGTTTCTATTTGTATATATTCCTAAATTNGTTTATTAAAATGTATCAGTAAAGTATCATTTACATATTTGGATCTTGTAAGAATGCTTTAATACTGTTCCATTAATGCATTTTTGTATGTTTGAAACATTAATACAGCCATATGCATACAGCAGTAGTACAAGTGTATGGTTAGAGTACGCATACGCTCTGAGAAACCACGCGTGTTAAATGGAAATGAAGGTTCATTTATACTGGCATGTATACACAGCAGCAAGCTCATGCCACCAACAGCGATGTTGTATGCTTAAGATTTCTACTGGGTAGATATGAGTAAACGTACCAAGGTACATATGTATATACACACATACACATGCATGTACACGCACACGCAATTTTAACATGCCTTGGTAAAAACAATCATCTGCATAGCCAATGCCCTAACTAGTTGGCGAAAACAGCATTTACAAATTTCGGGTTGAGTGGATTGATTTACATGATTCCACTCATGCAATGAATATTCTAGATCAAACTCCGTTGAGCTGAGGACCAAACTTGTTGGGGATGGTATGAGTATGATGAGGGCGACGTATTCATATCTATGGCAACTTATACACATAAATCAATGTCGTTGTACATATGCGTGCATCAGAGTGGTGGCGTTTCCCTGATTTAGACGTACATACATTCAAAATATGCTGAGTGGCGGCGAATATCAAAATAGGCACTCTTTGCTGATCGCTGATTCAAATAAATAAATTTATAAATATATTATATGCACTTATGGTCAGCTGATTAAGTTAAGTGACATTTTGACCAGTTTTGGCTATTTATATTTTTTGTTTATTTAATGTTTATCTTTTTTTGCTGACGGTGCTAGCCATTTTCTTCCATATAAAAGGAATTGCCGATCATTAAAAATCAACGCGATTTCTTAGCGCTTGTAATTTGCACTTTGACCTACTAAATTTTAATGGGCTATAAAACTGCATACCTAAAACTTTACTAGAAATTCTAAATAAAAAGCCAAAGCGATAGAATATGATACTTTTTTTAAAAATGATCTATCATTTTCTGATAGAGAATCATTTTCTGATAGACATTGATAATCTTCGTGTTGATGTATATGGGCCTGAGCACACTAGCCTGCTCAGTCGGACTGAGCAGTCCACCACTCGAACGCACACCGGACTGGGCATTCGGCCGAAAACAGGTTTCAGTTTTGTATACATGAACTACGCATGATTGTGTTAGTGCATGTGAAACATGCAAACAAAACGAAATAGAAAATATGTTGTCTATGTGTGCGTGTCAGTCCACCGCCAATCCGCGATTTTCGAGGACTGAAATGAGCGAGGTAAACTCGAACTCTCTTCCCCCTCTTATCCACACAAAACCGGTTTTAGGTAGGGACAAAACGATACTAGTAAATACAAGTACATACTCGATACTTTTCGTTCGATACCAAGTAATTTTGGTATCGATACTTGCGAACCGAGTACTGAGTAGGTATCGGAAGAAAGTACTTGTATCGAAACCCGATTCAGTGACAATTTTATTCGCGGATTATTATTTTCTAATCTAATTTTTATTGTTAATAGTTAAAAAATTTTGGCAGCTTAGTTGCCAATGAAAAGAAGGTCCTGCAAAGAAAAACCTATTGTCATCTCTATAACATATCACTAGCTCAAAGTGAAAAGTTGCTAAGTCCACTTCTTGTGAAAACTTATATTTTAGGAAGCAAGGTGAATTAAAAACGCAACGTCTCCAAAAGGATTAACTAACGTGCTTGTTTTATTTCTACCCGTTTGTATCCAATTAATGCCAAATTCACTAAGTCCAAGAGAGGCACAGAAAAATCGGCAAACTCGCAAAAAATTCTAAATCTTTTAATTTGCAACGGAATCTTCTGCAATATTCTTGAAGGAAATGTTTTGAAAGTTTTTTCCTCCTCCGTAAATTTTCTACAAATGGACTTAGCAATTTTTCACTGTAAGCTAGCGATATGAATGCCTACACTACGCTATAACTTTGTCCTCCAAAAATTGCCAACATGATTACTTCTTTCAGAAATATACCATAGTTAAGTACTTTGCAAAACTGCTATTGAACAGTGTTGTAATAGAGATAACTTTTAGTAAATAACTAATTTGCATGAATATAAAATAATTATTTTTGATCTCAATCGCTTTCTCTTTGTACAAAATAAATATTTATGTATAACAAATAAAATACGTACTTAAAAAAGATGTAAATTATGTTAACAAAATTCTGTGAACTTTTTGAAAATTACTTATAGGACTTTGCACTTGTATTTTGGGGGGCCATCCTAAAAAAACATGTTTTAAAACTTAAAGTTTTTCTTAAAAATTCGCCTAAAGTCAAAAATAATTGTCACATAAGTTATTTTGACAAAAATTCATAGATATGTGATAGTATTTTTTATTCAACCAATTCTTATAGTTACAAATATCGATATAAGTAGGTATCGATACTTTTAGCCCGATACTTAGTAGGTATCGATACTTTCTTTCGATGCTATTTAGTTCCAAGTACAGGTATCGATACTTCCATGGTATCATTTTATCCCTAGTTTTAGGCGGACTGAGCAGTCCAGTGGGCGGAAGCCCTATTACTTTCACCAACCATAAATTTAATAAAGAACGCTGCTTTTAATTGTAAACGCTTCAGTGCTCGATCACCCTCTTTCACCTTTTCAAAATGACTATGACACAGTTTGTAATTACTTTTTAAACAAGACATAACATTTCGACTCATAACTACGGTGACCATCCGTTCTGTTTTTTGCAGGACCGTACTGTTTTTCAAAGGTCGGTCCTGCGTAGTTTTTCAAACCTGAAAAACCTGAAAATGTACTGATTTTTTCCAAGTGTCCTGCATTTGTCCCGCATTTTATTCGTTATTTTAAAATTATCGGACAATGGATGGATTTTTTTAAAAAAGTGTTTTTTGGTACTTTTCGTAGCTTTTCTTCAATATCTCGTGAAAAAATCTCCAAATTAAAGTAAGCGACTTACAACTCGAAGGGTGAGATTTTCAATCAAATACGCAGTTTCATTTGATTATTTTTTTCACAATTAAAAAAATTCGATAAAGAAGATATATCATTACAGTAAACTTTGAGCCAAAGATAATTAAAATCGGATTAGAAATGTAGATACTATGGAGCGCAATCTGCACAAATTATATATTTTTGTAAAGGGCACTTTGTAACTCGTCGTTTACGCCGATTCATGACGTCGATTTTTGACAAATAACTGCGAAAAGTACCAAAAAAACAAAAAAAAAGAAGGGTATTGTTTTCGTTTTGAACGACTCAAAATTTGCCTATAAAATAATCTTTTAAAGATTTCCACTTTTTGTGTAAGCTATTGTAATTATAATATGTTTTACTATACTTTTATAAATATTCATGTAAAAAAATTAATATCAATGAAGAAAACGTGATTCATTTTTAAAGTTTAAAATGTATTAAGAATTTAGAATCATAAATACTCTTTTGATATTTTTATACTACGTAAATATATGTAGGCATATTTTTGAAAAATTGTCCTTCATTTTGAATCCATATTTATGGTCACCGTACTCATAACGCAATAGCAGATCACGCATTACGCACATCCATCCATATTTTCTATGCATAAATAATGTATTTCCCATTCATCCCAAAACATTTTATGTGTATTATTCGAATAGTTGCGCAGTGAAGTCTCAGCAGCGACTGATTTGATTTGCTTTGCTGAAGTGCTAGCAATGTCAATCGTCAATTATCGTAAGACGCACGAAGACATGTGTCGACCAAGGTTGCCGTTTTGATCCAAATGAACCAAATTTGGTCCATTTTTTTTTCATTTAGTCCATTGGTCCATGCTTTTTCAAATAGTCCATTTCACAAGTGCTTTGGTTAGGTTATTATCACTCTTTCACTTCATGCAATAGTTTTAATTTTTTCTATTTAATTGATGAATTTTGGCAACGCCTGCTAAAAGTTTGAATAAGCCACTTATCTTCAAATAGGGCATCGCTCATAGGGCTGCCAGATATCTCTGTTGCCAAACCGGGACACTTAAGGGGGGGAGAGGCCTCTCGCTCCCTTCCCTTTCGTTTCGACAAAAATTACGTACGTAAAGATTTAGTAAAATTTTTTTTTGACAAATAAAAACAAGAACATAAAAACATGAGATCATGACATCGTTACAACGTACAACAGCAAAACAAAACAATTTATCACAACTAAAGCACAGAGAATTTTTCACAATGCATGTACCTTTTTTGTTCCTTATAAAAATACAGTTTATACTAAATACATCACAAAACATAAAAATAGAATTTCTAAACTTTGTGCAAAACTCGGGGAAATGCATACAAATTTGCAACTTTCTATTCAGACTTTTTTATAAAAATTTTGAAAATGAAGTTTTGCAGCCTATACAAATTTAGTTGATTTTTGGTATTGTTTTTACTGAGAGTTTCTTCCATACAAACTATGTTCGACATTTTTTTGTATGTGGAAGACACTGTCAGCAAAATCCGAGCCAATAATTTTGTACGGCACGGTACTTATAAGTAATCTAGGTTTCACGAAAGAAAAAAATTAAATACAAGGTAACATTAAAATATCAGTCATTTGTTTTGTTGCTGTGGACTTGTTTCAAAACTTCTGGCTTTTGCTTAAATATTTGTAAAACTCTGTGCATGTCATTTTAACGTATTTAGGTACATAGTTATATTAATCATCAACTATTGCTTGTGCAAAACGTGCTAAATTAAAAAAAAATCGCATATGAAAGAGCACCAACCCAACTCGTAATAAATTTAAGTATACAAATTTTAGCATTTAGTATAGAATTATACAATTGAAATACGCCAATATTAAAATGAAGCGCTTTGCACTTAACGGATGCTTTTTCATAATTAAGTTTCATAATTAAGTTAAAAAAATATTTAAATTCCATGCTTCCTGTAATGGGATTTGAACCTTGACGCTATGGAAATTAGCAAATTGTGGCAAGCATCTTCGTGCACTCAGCTACAGCCAGACATGTGTGCATTCAAATGTTCAGTTTGATTCAACACCACGTGTGCGTGGTATGAAAGTATTGTTTTTAAATACGAACATTTTAAAACGATAATCAAATAAAAAATATTCATGTTTACTATGCGTTATTTTCCCCAGTAAATTCGTAAAATTTTTCTTAATATTACAACGCGTTTTATCTCTCAGTGTAGTCATTTTTATGCAAAATTTGTGCAATCAAATCGAAAACCGGGACACTTAAACGAAACCCGCGACATTTTAAGGTTGGACCGGGACACCGGGACAAATAGTCTAAAACCGGGACATGTCCGGGAAAACCGGGACGTCTGGCAGCCCTAATCGCTCATCATCTGTCAAAGCATAAAAATAAATAAAAATGTATGCCATTTAAAAAAAAATACTATGTGGAAATGAACTTAATTATTATTTTTTTAATGTAATGACACGAATATCTGTTAATGCCCGACTTTGTCATTTGCCATTTAATGCCTAGTGGGAATCCAGCATTAGTTTTGAAAACTTGTAAGTACATGTGTGTGCCTGAAAGTGTGTTCTTTATTCCTTTCCCAGTAGAAATCGGTTGTATGCATTCTTGAAAGATGCTTGCTATATGAGGGAAAACAATTCATGAGTGTGAACAATTCATGCGTAGTCATGAATTTCCACGAATAAATTCAAATTCTAGCGAATTGCAAGTGAATGTACGTTGTCGTTGTTTTAAGTACATTTCTTGATAAATTTGAAGTGGAATTTTTGTAATATTTTCAGTCTTGTACAAAAATTTTAGTGAACGAACGTGTTGTGCGATACTATTTTCAGCACAAACGGGCTTTTACAAGATATGCATTTGCATATGTTAGTGCTACTTGTTTGTATGTCCCCGTTTATTAAAATGTATCAGTAAAGTATCATTTACATATGGAGATCTTGTAAGAATGCTTTAATACTGTTCCATTAATGCATTTTTGTATGTTTGAAACATTAATACAGCTATATGCATACAGCAGTAGTACAAGTGTATGATTAAGGTACGCATACGCTCTGAGAAACCACGCGTGTTAAATGGAAATGAAGGTTCATTTATACTGGCATGTATACACAGCAGCAAGCTCATACCACCAACAGCGATGTTGTATGCTTAAGATTTCTACTGGGTTATTAATATCTGCGTTCGTATGGAATAGTAGCTTATGTCGGCAAGCTGGCTTTAGTATAATGCGGCATTCCCTTCATTCTTTAAACGACAAGAAATTTTCTGATGAGACTTAATAAGAATATTGACTTGCTAGTATCGGAACATTTATGCACGTTTATTTGCCAAAAGTTTTTCAACGGCTCGGCGCCAGTGAGCCATTCGCAATCGTGTGCTGCGAATGCCGCATAAAGCCAGCCTTTCGACATAAGCTACTGTTCCATACGAACACAGATATGTATGTATATTCAATTTATCCTTATAGGTAAATATTATAAATGTTGCTTTAAAAAATATATATAATATACGATTGTAATGCACTTTGTACGCAATATGTAAAAACGTAATAAAAACTGAATTGGCATATTTTCTTGATAAAGAGCAACAAACTCCACTCAATTTCCCAATTTATAGAAATTGGTCAATTTTTTATCTTTTGGTCCATTTTTGGGACCGGAAAAGAAATTGGAAACAGCAACCGTGGTATCGACGTCGCTGCAAACAATGTTGTTTTTTGTTGTAGAAAATGCCTATTCATTAATGCGCAAATGAACAAATTAAAAAAAAAAAAGTTTAAAGATCTGAACTTTTTTTAGCTTACGGTGGTAGAAGTAGTAGAAATGTAATTTAGCAAAAAGAAGTGTTATCTATTCCATAAATGTGGTAAAGTCCGAGCACTGGCTGTTGAGCAAAACTTCGTTGCTTCGCACACAAGCGCATGTGTGTGATAGTGTAAGTGCCCACCTCTGCATTAAAGTTATGAATACATATAACATACCATCTTCCCATGATTCAATAATACAAGCATAGTTGCCAACTTAGTGCTTTAAGCACTAGATTTAGTGCTTTTTGAAAATTAAAACGCCAAAAATAATGGTTTAGTGCCTAGTGCCCTTTTTAGTGCTTTTTTCTGAACTAAAATTTCTGAATTTACAAGAATCTACAAATTTAAATGCACTAAAATGCAAACCATGATTGATAAAAAGATAAAGTAACAAACCCACGTTCTTGCGTTTGTGTTAAATTGTATTCGCGTTGAAAATGCCTTCCCGCAGATAAGTTAAGTATTTATTTTTTTATTTTCTTGATTATTGATTGATTACACAGTTCGAAAAATTTTAACTTTTTTTGCCACCTGAGTGGAACCGTTTTGTGTAGATTTTTCGGTGCTGAATCCAAATCTAGCTGCAGAATTTCTCTACCACGTCAGAATTTTGAGATATCCTAGCCTCTAAGTGTAAAAACACGGTTTTTCGCAATATTTGAGGTTATATTATAAAACAACAAATTTTTTCGCACATTTCTACTTAGGGTATCATTAAGTATTACTCTTCCCCTTTAAAATTCAATTTCGTTTGTTGCGATTCGATTGTTCCTTCTCCAGATGTACCAGTTTCGCAAGCATGAATGTGTATTTATTTATACATGTAAATATTGTTTATTTTTTTACTTTTGTTTACCACAAACTGTTATGAAAAGAGAGAAATTTAGTGCTTTTAGTGCGGTAAAACGCTCTTTTTTCCAAGGTTTGGTGCTTTTTGAAACTGAAAAGTTGGCAACACTGCTTACAAGGTTCGATAAACTGACAGTTGTCTCTCTCGCACCGCTCTACTTGGAAAAAGTGTAGCTTTGGTGTGAAATAGAAGTATAAGCTTTTGTGCAATATGTTTATATGTATATGCATATGAAGCACATTTAACTGATAAAAACATAAATTGTTTTTAAATTGGATGTTTACATAAATCTCATAGTCGTTTTATTTTAATTCTGAGTCCTTTTGCAGTTTTTATACACCTAAATAGCACAGAAATTACGTAACTCACGTAGATATATTAATATTTCGTTCAATATTTCGCTTAAAATGCCAGATTTCTTGCAAATACATTGGTAATTACAAAAGGAATTTCACTACTAATTGCGTACTTTTCTACTACCATTTTCGCAACAAGAGATTGCATTCATGCCCTTTCTCTGTTCTTCGTAAATGCAACCTTTTGTAAGGGAGTTATCTAACCTTGTATTATTTAATCATGCCATCTTCCGTTTGCAAAATGGGAAGCTAAATTAATTTGTTCGGCATTTCCTCTTACTCTCGTCTTCTCTTTGGGAAATCTTGTATTAGCTCTGCTCTAGTACTCAATGAACTTACAGGCTTTTACACGAACTTACAGGAAGTAAAAGGTAAAATGATCCCGTACTCCAAAATCATGTAAATGTGAGCGATTTTTGGAGAGTTGTGTAGAGAATGAAGTTGCAAGATTTTACCCGATGCTGTTTTTGTTCCCGTATTTTTTGCAGTTACTCACTTTTTACTCTCAATACAAAGAGTGATTTTGCTGTTTGACATTTTTACAGGATTTTGACGAGATCTTCTCTAATATATTCTGAATCGATAGGAGAGTGATCTTTTGAATTTAAAATTTTAATAGGGTTGCAACTTGTTGAGAAAATTACTATATTCAATTCTAATAAGCGTAGGCGTCAGTTCTGCACCGTCACTGTCAAATGAAGAGACTTAGCCTCTGGATGTGTAATAATGTATTATTTGTCTGAGTAGGGTCGCCACCTGTTTAAAAACTATAAGACCTTCACCGTTCGTTGGATAAAAAAATGAGTTACCAAATGAAAGTGAACAGCCTTCGCAGCACAAAAACTTTAAGTTTTTTGAGTAGTGTCCCCACCTATTTAAAATCACTATCTTCTGTACATAGTATAAAGGAATGGCGACTGAATGGATTTACACAAGATTTTTTATGTATTTAATAAACGAAGTACATGATGATATATGATTTCTTTCTCCAAATACGTAAATGTACATACACATGCATACATTCAGCGCGTGGCGAAGCCTCGCGAATCCCTGGCCGGCTAGTATGTATATATAAAGGTTGTTGCTAAAATTAGCAGTCGCATTCGCAACCGCGGAGCTTCAGCATTAATTTTAACATTCGCTTTCGCATTCGCAATAATCAATGCGGATCTTTTGCGAATGCGAAATGAAAGAGGACGTAAATAGCTTTAAAACTGAAATGTCCAAACGAGGAAAGCCACCTATTGAAAAATATTTCAATAAAAAATGTCAGGTATATGAATTTCTTTAGTATTAAACTAGCCAATGCCCGCTTGTTCCGTGGCGCCTAATCAGATCTTTTGCGTTGGCCAATACAAAGATAGCGTTTAAAAGCAAAAGCGGTCTGTAAAGTAAACATCTTTAGTTTAAATTGAAACGACTAAAGAGCAGAATCCTCCTCACACATAGGCCAATAATAGTAGCGCTGTGATACCATATGGAATACTAATCCCTTTCGATGTCATGAGTTTTACCGATGGTCTTATTTCCACCTGTGAGATCTCTGCCAAGCGTGCGTAATATTCTCCCACGATCTTGCAACTTCAACATTGATCCGATGTACCATGCAAGCCAATAAAAGTCCTTATAAGGAACCTAAAGAGCACAGATGGGCGTTTTCAGTTATAGGAGGGCCAAAAATCCTCCCTAAATATCGTTCAAATGAGGCCATTGATATACCTACCGCGTTCCTTTTCTTACGGATGTGGTCGAATCTTTTCTTGGCAATTTGCCACTTTTACAATTTACCTTAATATTCATGAACTGGTTTCTTTTAGCCTTACTGCTGTATTAACGGCCGCCCCGAGCAATTTCGTCAATCGGAGGTAGGTGCAAGATCGCATTTAGGGGGTATGAGGGCATCAGGCAAAGGTGCGCTTACACAATGTTGCGGTCTTTACATGCATACTTAAACGAATCCTCCATTTAGCCATATGAAAGGTAAATTCGTCTAAGATGAATATAGGGCCAAAGCAGACCAAACCCCTTGTGGGTTTCCATATATTTCGGCTGCAGCGCAATCCATTAGGTCCCTTTTCTGCAAAACCACTGCTTCTCACGAAATGAATACGCATTATAAATTTCAATCAGATTTTATAAAATACAGCGGATACATATTTTTGTTTTTCGCAAATGCTTTTTTCATCATGCAGGTAGCTTATACTTTGAATTTGAACGAAATCGGTTCATAAATACGACTTTTATAAATAACTCGACTCCCGCGCCATCTCGCGGGTCTATTTTTTGCAAACGTATTTTCCATTAAACTGGTAGCTTATATTTTGAATTTGAAAGATATCGGTTCATAAATACGATTTTTATAAATAACTCGACTCCAGCGTCACCTAGGGGGTCTATTTTTCGCTNTCTCGCGGGTCTATTTTTTGCAAACGTATTTTCCATTAAACTGGTAGCTTATATTTTGAATTTGAAAGATATCGGTTCATAAATACGATTTTTATAAATAACTCGACTCCCGCGCCATCTCGCGGGTCTATTTTTTGCAAACGTATTTTCCATTAAACTGGTAGCTTATATTTTGAATTTGAAAGATATCGGTTCATAAATACGATTTTTATAAATAACTCGACTCCAGCGTCACCTAGGGGGTCTATTTTTCGCTACGTATTTCCCAACATGGAGGTAGCACACGTTTTTAATTTGAACGAAATCAGTTCATAAATAAAAATAAATAAATAACTCGACCCAAGCGCCACCTCGCGAGTTTTCTGGTAGCCTATAATAGGACCATATATGCAAGGTATAACCTCTGAAAATTTGACCGTAATCTATGCAGTAGTTTTTGAGTTAACTCCTTAACTCCGAACAATGAAAACGGCTATCTTAATCTTAATCTTAATCTTAATCTTAATCTTAATCTAAATCTTAATAATAATATTATAAATGTGAATGTAGCGATGTTTGGATGTTCACGCTTC
>NW_016157595.1:180026-244904 GCF_001687245.7 Rhagoletis zephyria | reverse complement strand
AGAAAACACAAGGACATTTGAACGCTTACGTTTAGAGATTAACAGTGAGAACTGCAAATATGTAACAATGAAAGTTGTGTAAAGAAATTATTGCAAACAAGTACACATAAAAACTTAAAGTATGAAAATAATATTTTATGCTTGTCAATACTTTCCCCGGAAAATATTCATAAGTACCTACTTAAGCGAATATTTAAAAAGAGAATGCGGCAACTTTTTAGAGTCAATAAATAACAGAGCAATTCAGCTGCGAAGCACAAAAATTTATTGGAAATTTGCGTATGTGGAAACGCAATTTTAAACGCATATAAATACGGTAGTGAAACATACATGCATACATACATACATAAACTTTGCTTGACTTGTATTCAAAACTAGTTACGACGAAAAAAGGACTTTTGCAGATTAGTTCAAAATAATTCAAATATATTCAGCAGATAAAAGCGTTTAGCATCGTAACTTTAGATACTTCGTAGTTGATGCAGTTTTCCCTTATAAGCGTCATTAATTAGCGAAACACAAATTTAGTTTTCAAACTATTTCAATACATACATAAGTATGTACTAGAAAACTTAAAAACATTTAACTGAAGAAAGACAAATACAAGAATATACGTAATTTTTTCAATATGAAAAAAAACATCGAAAACATCGAGGCAAAACCTTTTCACAGATTCACGCAGACTGGAAAGCCAATATACATAAAATTCCAAAATTCACACACTTACATACATACATACATATATAGCTATGCTCAAGAAAAACACATACATACATACGTACATACATATCGAGCCCTTGCCGCCAAAAAGATGTAAGCGACATTTTTTTCAAAATTGTAATTTACATTAGGGCTGTGCGATTATTCGATTACTCGAGCAAGTTGGTTAATCAATTATTCGGTTAATCAATTACTCGAGTAATCAAGATTTTGATTACTCAAAACTATGATTAATCGAGTTACTTGAAATATAATTACTCAAAAACAATAATTTTGCTCGTTAAAAGAGTTTGCTTTGGAAAATGGTTATTTTCTTTTTACATTCTGTATATAAAAAAAATTTTTTGTTTTAATTTTTGAAAACAGAAACATTGTTTTCAAAGTATCGAGGAACTTTAACTACTTTATACATATGTAAAGAGTTGAAATGTTGATTACTCATTTTACTCGAAATGTTGATTAATCATAAAGCAAATTACTCAAATATTTTTGTTTTTGGTTAATCAAAAATCTTGATTACTCGAGTAACTGAACTTTTGAGTAATCATAATTTCCAATTAATAGAATAATTGAGTTCTTTACTTTATGATTAATTAAAATTTTGAGTAATCAAGTAATCGCACAGCCCTAATTTACATGCAAAACTCTACATCCAAAAGAAAATTTAAAAAAAAATGTCGCTTACCCCTTTTTGGCGGTTAGGGCCTCGATATGTAAGTACCGTAATACGACTTTTCCCATTTACTAAAAAGTTTATGAATCTTGAAACTACTTTACATACATACATATTAACACATTAACAGTTCGCCCGCAGAAATAAGAATAAGAATTAAAAGTCCTATTAAATATGGACGTTTGGCGGCGTTAATACAGCTGTAAAATTTGCAAAATACAAGTATGATACTAGTCGCATACATCCATTACATGCATAAATTAAAGTTATGTCGAAGCCATAATATAAAGAATATAAAAATGAGAATTATTATACCGAATTAAAATTATGTATTACATACATACATATATCTACATTTTAGTGGAATCATGTAAACTACAATATTTTTAGAGCATTGGCGAAAATTAGAATAAAAAGTAAAATACTTATGATATCAAAAATTTTGCCGCATGTTTTTAAATTAACGGATTTCAAACATTTTTTTTTGTTATTTTTTTTTTTGAATTCTCACAATTAGCTTGTGTCTATTTGATAAACTTTTACTTCAAGAGAGGGTACTGCATACTTAACAGCAGTGAACATATAGTGCTTATCATAACTATAAGATTCTCCCAAGTTTAGACTGTTTATTTTATTATTTTAAAATTTTTTTTACAGAAATAAAGTTTATTCCTTATTCTAAAAACCGTTTGAATAAAGTTTAAGTCTTTGCGCAATATTAAAAAAATCACCAAACTTTCGCAAAAGTTTCGAGTTTTGCAATTCTATTTGTATTTTGCGTATGCATTCAATTTAAGTGCAGTAAAGGGCAAGTTTGAAGTAGCTAGCACTTTTCCGTTGATTTCTGGCATTTTTTTGTTGAAGATGTTAATCATTAGGGCCCGGATTTCTATGTATTTACATTTTTTTTGTAAGTCATAGGAACTTAAAGATTAAAAAATGTTGCGAATCAAGAGTTTTGTGTTCAGATGACATCGATTTGTTAGTGCACATTCTTACATATTTTGCCTTAAATACATATATAGGCATATTTTGCCAAAAAAAAAGCGTATTTAATTGAATTTTTTTAAACGGACGAATCACTCCACAGTTGCAAGAGCATTTGATGATTCCATGCAACTATTTATTGGGTACTGATTTCTTCGAAAATTACTTTAATATCACTGACGCAGCGTGATAGTTATATCGAGCGACATTTTCAAAATTTTCTTTTTAATGCAGAATTGCATCTAAATGCTCTACGGGCATTTCTGCATCAAAAAGAAAATTTTTGAAAAATATGTCGCTTACGTTTTTTTGTCGGTTAGGGCTCGATATGGTATAATCAGCAAAGGACCCAAAGTTACTGCACTTTACTTGTATGGTACGCAATGCATTTTATTGTTAAAATCTACTTTGCGCGTTGAAGGTTTTAAGAACATTAATCCCAATATCGCTCTGCCGCCACAGCCAATATTAACGAGATGGGGCACCTGGTACGAGGCGGCAAAATATTATTGCCTACATTTTAAGAAATTTCAAACCTTTCTTAAAGATCTAAATGACAGAGACATTTCTTCAATATTGAAGGCACCTGTTCACTTTAGATTTTTTCAACGAAAAAAACTCCAGGAAGAAATTTTTTGACGCAGTTAGGTATCTCCTGTTTAGGTGAATACAAAATGAAAATGTTTCCCCCAATTGCGATATGGGAAATGTCCGCCATCTTGGATTTTGTGTTTTTCATGATTTGCGCCCGATTTTTGCATTTCTCGCGAAAAAAGGTGGTGAACAAATTTGTAGAGAATTCGATTCCCTACAGTTTACATGTGCCTATCATTTTTTTTAAACAATTATTTATTGCTAATATTATGCAAAAAATTCCCAAAATTAGGTAAGTGGCGCGGTTTTTTCGAATTTTGAGCAATTTCTATTTGAAATAAGTAGCGCATTTAAATGGCAAAGTTGTAGACGACAAAATTTTTAATAATCGGCAGCCAGTTCGAAAACGCTCTATCTCAAAAAACTTTTCAAGAACGCCCTATTTCAGAATTTAATTGGAAAACACCCTCCTAGCTGAGATGCCTGAAGTCTGCTGAAAGATTTTCCGAAATTCTAAAATCTTCAAACCTCGTATCACTCCACTTGATCAACGCCTTTAATCTTAAAGCATTACAGCTTACCTATAGTTTACCATACATGTAAGTCCATAGGTAAAAGTAAAGCCAGGTCATTAGGGATTTAGTCTGCGTCCAGGATAACGCCCCATTCCCGTCATGCACCCCACCCCTTAAATCTTTTTTAAATATATAAATATTTGTCGCTTACACTCTTGTTTGGCCGAGGTTCTTCTCCGATTAGTGGTGTACGCTATGATGGTGTCACCATAGGCGAGAGGCCTACAGTTTTGCGCCCCCTCCGAATGGCAAATGGTCTTAAGGAGAAGCTTTTTTCATGGCACAAATGCACTCGGTGCTTTGCCATTATCTGCCGACGGGAGCCGCTGTTAGAAAACAACGTTTTTGTTTGAATGTTGCTCGGACCTCTAACCACTCAACCACGACCGAATTTGTTAGCTAGTTGTTATTGTTAATTTATGCGAGCAATCGTTCACAATGCGAGGCTTCAAGTCTCACTTTTTCGCTATCGCTGACTTACAGGCGTAAAAGTAAATTATGGCTTTCTTGCTACGGTCTTCAGCATTGCGTCCCCAAGTTAGCATTCTGTCCAGAATAACGCCTAGATATCTAATTACCCCCGAAAAAATTAGCGGGCGTGTTCAAGGAAGGAATCTGAAGCCGGGAAATATTCGTTTTCTTTTGTAAAAAAGAACCATGGCCGTTTTGCCGAATTGACTCTTAAATCTGCTTCTTTGAACCAGGTTTCTAAGACGCCTAAAGCGCTTACCAACTGCCGCCAGAGCAAGATCATCAGCGAAAGCAATGATCCGATAACCTGTGCCAAAGCAGTTGGGAAAGGGCCTTGTTTTGTGCCGTGGTTGGCGTAAATTTTTACGGACACCTGGTCCAACTCCATATATTTAGTATTGCTGCCTAAAAGGCGACGAACAAGTTCTACCAGAGGTGATTCAGCCCATGGCGGGTTACGACCTCTCGGAAATTATTATTGACGGCACTCTGCATATCAAGAAACACTCCTAGTGGAAATTCCCTAAAGGCTAGTGGTGTCTTTTCAATGATGCAATCTGTATCTACAGGCCTGTCTTTCCAGTGGGCATAAAGCGTTTATTTAAATCAATTTCGTGTAGGATCTGCAAGTCCAGTAATATTTTCAGAACCTTGAGAAAAAAATAAGTATAGCTTATCGTTCGAAGGTAGATTGGCTTGACGTGGGAGGTTCGACCTCCCTGGGTCCAACTCTTGAGTATGAAGAAACTGGGCAAAGTATGTACACTGAAATTCCAATTCTCTGGCATACGCCCGGTCGCCTGCTCTGAAGGGCTCATTGTTTAAACCCACATTATTGGTGTTTTCACCACATCTTGGTCGAGTGGGGAAACGTGAACTCATTCCACAACATTAGTCTAGGTTCTACTTCACTAAATTCGCAACCAGTGTTGCCAATCGAAGTGGTTGAAAATCCTTTGCCATATTACAATCCCTGATCTTGATGGAACCTCTCCATGGCTACTGTCTTACTATCTGATATAATTCTCGGGCTACATTTCTGCCGGATATCGTTTCTAGCACCTCGCATCCACTCCTTCATGTCTCACTTTTCCTCATTTTTTAGATACGTCCCTATTCTGCTGCCTGCGTATGCTCACATTTACAAAGAGTCCACCATATAGCCAGGCAGTCAAAGTTTGTATTCCGTCTATAACAACGGGATCAATATGGTTGTTTTTTCTTTGACCAAGAGATATCTTAGTAACTTTGAGCGTGTTTCGATGCTCATAATTAATAATAAGTTTCATTATCTGACATTTGGATCAAACACGTTTATGTTACTAGCGTCAAATTCGCCAAGCGAAGTTTCGAAATCGTTATGGGGAGTTTTGAAAATTCCCCTCTGGTCTCTTCGTTGTTCTCTAAAACTCCCAAACTTTCTGTCAATATGCATCTCCAGTGGGGTCGGTTACCGCATCTCACACATGGGGTACATACATAGCCTAGCCTGCAAGGTAGACAACGTATCGTATGAGTGAGAATTGAGTACATACATACATGTACTTAGTCTCGCAACTGTGTAGCCAGAAGCACTAGTTACCATACCTCATAGAACTCACTGGACAGAAACAATCATCACCAGAGTCCGTCTTGATGTAATTTTCCAAATATATACATTCATATTTATGTGAGTGTTTCATAGTACAGATAACCCTTTTTTGTAAGAAACGACAATGTCGACAACTTATGAACTATAAATTTCTACTTACCTATACCCATCTACGAAACTTGATTATATTCGTAATTGTTGAAGAAGCGTTGGAAAATGTTATAAAGGCAACATCAATTTTCAGCCTCGTTCACTTTCCCTAAGTGACACTGCAAGTAAACAATTTTTATAAGCTTGCGAATATTTGTACTACATTAATACAGATGTATACCTGTATGTATGTATGTACATACATTTTCCACACATCAGGCAACGGGCAAACAACGTTAACGCTGATTGCGTTGACATTCAGTACTTAAGTAAACGCCGGCGGAAAATGGCAAATTGAATTTACAACAAAACATATCCATGTACATATGTATGTAAGTTTAAATGTGCATACATTCATGAGAGAAAAAATTACAACATTTACAGGGCAGTTCCGGCTAGGATAGTTGCAAGTCTTTTGTAAGGCAATAGCTAAGATAACTTGAAAGATTCTGTTTAGTCTGGCACAAAAGTCGTACGAAACCAAGCACCCCTGTCAACTTTCCTGGTGAAAAGCTCTTTTGACGGAAATGACTTGAGCAAGTTACAAATGGCGATGTATATCATTTAGCTATCGCGTTGCTCCAACAGTCGCAATGGCCGAGTGAGCAGAGCACTTTAATTTTTAGATTTTATTGTTTTAAAAAGAAAAATATATATTTCATTAAGTTCACTTAGTTTTAAAAGCCTTTTTTAATTCATTTTCTTTTAATTGTTATACTTTATAGTTTAAAAAAAAAAATATTTTTTTACTTCAGTTAATTTTTAGAAACGTATTTATCTTCTTTTTATTTTTAATAAAACATTGTTTTTCATTTTCCGATTTTATTGTTTTAAAAAGAAAAGTATGTAATTTTAATTTTTTTTTAATTTTTAAGCATTTTTTCTTCTTTGTTAATTTAATTTCTTTTCTTTTAATTTAATTAATTAATTCTTTTAATTTAATCTAATTTTCTTTGAATTTTAAAACTTAATTACTTATAAATAACAAGTAATTTAAAAATCATTTAAGACAAGCTTTCACTAGTTGTAAGTGATATATGTATGTACATCCAAATATGATTAATATGCGACCATAAAGAGGCTTTTCAAATATCTCGACACGTGCGCCACCTAAAGCGAACTAAAGTTTCAAGCCTCTAGCTCATCGGGAAGTTGGTTAAACATTAATTCCGAGATTTGATTAAACACAGAAACTTAATAAAAGCTTGTAAAAAATTACATACTTTTTGAATTTCATTTAAATTTAAGAAACTTAGTTTTCCTTTTTTAAATTAATTTTCTTTTAATTTTTAGTTGTATTGTTTTAAAAAGGAAATACCAATTTTTTTATTTAATTTAATTTTTAGAAAATTTATTGCTAAAAAACATACAGCATAACGCTAAGACCTCCTCGTTAGCAAATCTTGCAATTAGTCTTTCGAAAGACAGAAAAGAGCTTTGGAGATAGTCGCCAGAATTGACAATTGTCTTAGGAAAGAGTTTTATGTTTCGAAAGACGGTGGTGAGTTGGAATACAATTGCCAGAACTATCCTATTAGCCTACGTTCGAAGATATTTTTTTAACCCTATCTCTTCTTTTTAAATTATTTCAACGCTTGAACGGACAAACTGGAGACCTGAAAACTGCTACCAGACTTTATTTAGATACATTATCCGCACGGCTGTACTCGGCATAATCTTCAGTGCCATGTATGCTTTATGGCTCGCGAATGACATCAATTTGAGGCGAAATATTTTGGTACGTGCAACAAAAATACCAAATTTTTTGTCGCACCCATGTACATGTGTCATAATAGCGAATATTGCTAAAACTTTGCACAACACTGTTTTGTATCCATGTGTGTTAAATCCAAAACAGTAACAAGGCAAACATCGATTTGGCACTACGGCTCTGTTAAAAATAAATTTAAAGGAAATCATCTGAGCTGTAGGGGGAAGTGGCTCAAGAGTACTCATATGACAAAAGTTCGTCAAATCAATACAACAAATATAAATTTGCTGAAGTGCACAAGTGCAAATTCAAAAAATACATTATGTAACATAAATAGAGGGAATCTAAAACTTGAGAGACAATTTCTCACGTTTGTGTACGTAGAGTTGTGCATTTGAGTGTAAATACATAATCTGTTAAGAAAATTTCGCGCGGAGAAACTAAGTTGCGGAACCGCCAGCAGAATCTGAAATTACTTCTTTTGGGTAGTTAACTTTTGTTTTAGGAATATTTTTGGCCATGGATACTATATTGTCGCTTCGAATCATTTTGCTGCATAGATACCAATATGCATATGTATGTATGTATATGGATAAGTACAGCTACATAAATACATATCTACTTCGTTCGATTCCTGGAAGAATTTCTTAAATAGATGTGTACCCGAGCTCCCGGGTCCAGAGCATATTTTTGTTTTACTTCTTCTGTAACCGCCTAAGCGATTTTGCAGAGCTCAACAAAATACGCCAGACGCTTCTCTTCTGTGCCAAATGGCGCCAATTGGAAATGCCAAGTGAAGCCAAGTCCTCCTCCACTTGATCTTTCCACCGCAGAGTGGGCTTCCCCCTTCCTCTACTACCACCAGAGGGCTCCAAATTGAATACTCTCAGCGCTGTAGCATCGGTGTCTATTCGTAGGACATGGCCAAGCCATACATACATTTTCCGCAAAATCTTTCTCTAGAATACTCCAATGTTCCATGCTTCTGTGCCATATAACCCCTGCAGTAAAATTTAGAGACAGTCTCTTAAAGCGCTAGTTCCGCCCTACACATTTCAGAACCATCTCTGAACTAGTGCAAAACGGCTGCCGAGAGGGACAGTTGAAACTTTTGGTGTGTTAGTTGCGCTCTGTTGAGAAGTAAATGCACAAATTCTCACTTCTCGTGCAATACAAAAATAGCTCAGCGGGAAGACCTCCGACTCTAATATCGTTCAAATCGCGGGGGAGGCAGTTGTGATTTTCAGATTTAAGAAATTTAAATAGTTGAGTACCGCTTAAAAATTGAAGAGAAAATTATCAAATTTAATATAAATAAAATAAAAGAATACAAAAAATAAATAAAATGCAATATGTAAAAGAACATAAAAAATTAAAAAATATGATAACCAACATTTTTTTTATAAAAAACCTATTGTCGCAGATCTGCCCAAAACGGAAAAAGTTCAGAAAAGAAAAAATATAACCAACATTTTTTTTATAAAAAACCTATTGTCGCAGATCTGCCCAAAACGGAAAAAGTTCAGAAAAGAAAAAATATCCGGTAATTTGGTTTAAAAATGTTTTCTCATAAAAAAATTTATTGGGCCAGAACTGTCGAAAATGGAACCAGTTGAGAACTAGTCCAAAGTTCTGCATAGGTGACAATTTCCACTTCGTAGGACATCGCCATGTAAAAGGAGACAGTTGAAAGCATTGCGTTGGGATAGATCGAGAACCATTATCGCCTCTTAATGAGGTAGTTCTGCGCTAGTTCTGAACTAGCGCAATTTCCTGCAGGGACAGCACGGGCATGATGAGTGACTTATAGGGAGAGGACTCTACTCCTTAGTTATCCACTCAGTCCAGTCTGATTTGGATTTCGATGCTGACATTAATGCTGGTTCCTAAGTAAAAGACATTCTCTACTTTTTCGTACTTATAACTGGCAACAATGACATGAGTGCCCAGGCGCGAATGCGCTGCCCGTTTGTTTGATGACATAACATACTTCGTCTTGTCCTCGTTGACCACCAGGCCCAATCGCTTTGCTTCCTTGTCTTACTAGGCGGAACAGACTTCGCGGTTTTTATTACCAATTATGTCGACATTATAGTAAATTATTCCTGTGCGGTACAGTTCACCAGCTCTTAGTAACTTCCCACACATCAGATTAAAGAAATCACTTGGGAGGGAGTCGCCATGTCTGGAACCCCGTTTGGTAGCAAACGGCTCGGAGAGGTATTTCCCAATTCTGGCGGAGCTGGTGGTATTTCCCAACGTCATTTTACACAGTCATATCAGTTTAACGGGGATACCAAATTCATACAGCAACTGCTTTTAGTGCTTTCGAACGCGGCTTTGAAGTCGACAACAAGGTGGTGAGTTGATCCTTTCCTCGTGGGTCTTTTCAAGGTTTTGGCGTATTATGCCACCTGATATATGGTGGACTTGCCAGGTCTAAAGCCCCACTGATAAGGCCCAAACAGTTCGTTGACGGTAGGCTTCAGTTTTTCAAACAATACGGTCGATAAGACCTTGTAATGTATGCTTAGATGGCTGATCCCGCGGAAGTTGGCGCGAATGACTGGGTCGCCTTTCATGTAGATTGGACAGAGCACACTTAAATTGCAGTCGTCAGGCATGCGTTCATCTGACCATATTTTGCATATCAACTCTTCGCGGCCGTAGTTGAATAGCTCGGCTGGCAGGCTGCCAGCTCCAGCAGCTTTGTTGTTTTTCAAGCGCACTATTGCTATTCATACTTCGTCATAGTCAGGCGTAGGAACAACAAGCACGTCATTATCGATTGGGGGCTCCGATTCGTCGTCTGCATAGCTTTCAGCGCTGTTACCATTCAGTTGTGTGGAAAAGTGTTCCCTCCATAATTTAAATACATTTTGGACATCAGTCACTAGGTTGCCATAGTTGTTCTTACAAGAGTTGGCCCTGGTCTTGAAAACTTTCGAAAGTCGCCTTACTCTCTGGTAAAATTATCGGGCGTTTGTCTGTCGGCCAGCATTTCAAGATCTTCGCACTCGCTTATTTCGGTCCCTCCCCTCTTATTGCGGCAAATACGTCTCGCTTCCCTCTTCAGTTCCCTATAGCGGTCCCACATAGCGCGCATTTCTTTACAGCTTCTTGACACTCCTCAGCCAGCTGCCTTTTCGGGCTCGCTGAAATCCGACTAGTTCTTCGGCGGCGTTACTTAAATAACGACGAATTGTGGTTCTGAGAGTAGGTGTGAAAGTCGAGAAGCGAATGCATTGGCCGTCTGTTGTGACTGCAGCTTTTCGACGTTAAGCTTTGCTTGCATTTTTGGGCGCACATTTTTTGCTGCACAGATGCGGGTGCGTATCTTGACTGCAACAAGTAAGTGGTCTGAGCCGATGTTTGGGCCTCGGAGTGTACGTACATCCAAAACACTGGAAGTGTGCCTTCCGTCTATCACAGCATGATGGATGTGGTTTCTCGTTTTTCGATCTGGAGACAGCCACGTAGCCTGATGGCTCTTTTTATGCTTGAACCTAGTACTCCATACTATCATTTTTCGGGTGCGGCGAAGTCGATCAGCCTCAGTCCATTGTCAGGAATTTAGTTGTGGAGGCTGAATTTTGCAAAGGTGGTTCCAAAGATATCTTCCTTGCCCTTCCTGGCTTTGAAATCCCGAGCACGGTTTTGATATCTTTGCGGGGCAGCGCCCCAAGCGCACATAGGCGGTATCTTTGGACGCCTCGTCCTTCTCTTCTGTGTTGGAATGGGCGCAGATAAGAGAGATGTTGACGAATCTTAATTTGATGCTGATTGTGGCTAGATGCTCGTGCACCGGGGTGAACTCGGTGACGGAGTCTCTCTCCCACCACAAATCCAGCACTGAATTTGCGCTCCTTTACATAGCAGCTGTATTAAATGTCGCAAGGCCACTGGAAGTGGTTTTTACGTGTCGGCTCCCAAATCCAGCGCACAACTCATTGTTGGGAGGGGGTGGTTTCTTAACCGAATACGCACTTATATAGAGAGCCTCATGCCCCAAGATAGACGCCCGCTTGCAGCCGCTCCTGCTGGTGAACAGACGGTGCATACTTCAGTGAATATTTCGGTGTGGTCCCTCCTAGGGCCCAAGGCTCCACTCGCAGTGGTAACAGCATCTCGCACATGGGTTGCTCACGTTGCCCAGAGTTCGCGAACGAGGACGCAAGAGTAAGGATTGAGAATAGCCAAGCAACTGCACTGCGTACCAAGAACAACGACCATACCCCTTTACACTCCAATACTAAGATCACTGTGGAAAAAATGCTTCACCAATTGGTTTGAAAGTATGTAAAAGAGTATAAATTATGCTGGAGAACATTTTATGGAACCACAAGAACATTTTTAACGGCAAAATTTATTTTATGTTGAGCTAGTCTAGAGACTTATTTAGTGCCCGTCATAATATTTTCCGTATAGCTTTATTTATGTTGATTTGGAAAATTGTTTGGAGCCAATCGGTTTCTTTTATTTATTTCAATCCATGTAGGTCGTTTTCTTATGTTCTTAAATTTTTTCCAGCAAAAATCAAGACTCATACTACAAATAGATGAAGAAGAACTTTTTGCAAGCTGTGTTAGCGCA
Source organism: Rhagoletis zephyria (assembly GCF_001687245.7). Lineage (NCBI taxonomy): Eukaryota > Metazoa > Arthropoda > Insecta > Diptera > Tephritidae > Rhagoletis > Rhagoletis zephyria. The sequence goes on along the minus strand of NW_016157595.1, from coordinate 232,839 downwards.
AAATTTTTATTTATATACAAACATATGTACAAACTTAATCATCGTGTAGAAAAAATGTAAGTCAAGTAATGCAGATGTTTTTCTATGACTAACTTTTACGCTCAAAAACGTTTGAAAGAAGCTCCAAAGGAGCGTAAAAGTAATAGAGAAAAGATTCTGCGCTCACAAACTATAAAAGCCACTAGCAGTACAGCGCCGATCCTCAGTTTAAGCTTAATTGTTGAGAATAAATTTAAAAGTCCAGATACAGAAGTGAACATAAATATACGAGTACATACCTACATACATACATATATACATATGTAGTCAAGTAGCACCAAGTAAAGAAGCCATTGAAGTGTTGGTACATAAGTAACATACATACTCGTAAATAAAATTTAATAAGAAAAATTGCAAAAAGCGACTTAAAAAATTATATTTAGAGGTAATAAAAACGTCATACTCTTAATATGAGGATAAGCGTGAAAAGTGTGTCAGGTTTGCTGGTGCTGCTGATCTTGGCTCTCATCTGCCACCTTACGGAAGTTGGTAAGCACAAATTATGTACTTTTGTATGTATGTACATACTTAAGTAAATTCGTGTGTTATTATACATATATGTACATAAACTTAGTTAAAGTTAACCAAAAACCAGACAAACAGTTAAATGCTTAATTAAACAAAGAAAGCATTAAAACAGCTGAATAAACAGCTGCACACATCAGCGAGAAACAATAAAGAAGAAGTTATGTAAAAGTTAAATAAACTGCTTGCAATCATAGCCACTGATTGTAAAAAATGTGAATGATTAAGCTACTCTACACCTCATAAAAGCATATGCCGCTTACCAATAAAATGTAAAGATGTGTACAGTAGGGTGGTCCAGAAAAAGGCATGTGAAAAACTGAAGTCTCCCCTAGGAATGTTCTATACCAAAAAACACTATACGGAAAAAAACACTTTCATGGAAATGGTATAGAATTCTTGAAAATCAAGATTTTTCGGTCGGAAAACTCTGTTTCTTTTCAGAAGATTTCCAATAATAATACCCAGTTGCTTATTTCCGCCAAAAACCCCAGAAAATGCAATGGGGTGACCAACAAAAAGTCTTTAGTATTAAAACATGGTTAGATAAACATTTGGTATTATTATTGGAAATCTCCTGAAGAGAACCAAAGTTTTCCGATTGAACAATATTGATTTTCAAGAATTCTATACCATTTCTACGAAAAGTTGTTTTCTCCCATATAAAATATATGATAAGCTTTGAGCGACCTCTTAACATTTCTTGATTTTAAAATAACAAATAGTAGTAGGTATATTTTTTCCGGTATAGAACAATCCATTAAAATTCCGACTTTACTCATTTTGGACCACCCTAGTTTACACTGACGTCTAAATCACTGTTGCCAGCTTGGAGCTTTCCGCACTAAATTTAGTGCTTTTCTTTATTCAAACGCGAAACTTTTAGAGTTTAGTGCTTCGTGCGTTTTTTTGGTTTTTTTCTTTTTAGTTTGAAGACACCAAATCTGTAAATCTTAAAAAAAGGGGGAGCAAAACTTATAGAAATCGTAAGTTTTGTAAGAAACTTCACAAAAATCGAAACAAAATCATTTGACAATGACAATCATAAGCGAGAGAGATCATGTAAAAATTACATTCGGTAAGTCGCCATTGCTGGGACAGAAATCTCTGTTCTGATCTTTAGTTGGGCCTAAATTTTTTATATTTTTTACGACTATTCAAAAAAGCAGCATAAAGAGAATAATCAAAATCGGGTGGGATTTGATGAGTATTTAGACAGCTCTTTTGACACAAAAATATTTTTCCCACGGTGCGCCAGTGGGTAATACGCTCAAATAAGACACATTAAATAGGAAAATCAAGCGTTCGGAGAGAAAAGTTCTTTAGGTTCCTTTCCGGTTTCTCAAAGCCTGGTTGACACAAATCTTCGGTTAACATCGTTATCGACAGCTTCGGCTCCATGCATATAACACGGCGTCCGTAACGGCGATAACGATGTTTAACCGGAGATTAGTGTCAACCAGGCTTTGAGCAACCGGCCCTAAAACTACCACATAGTTAATGAAACTTCATTTCAGGTTTTTTCTTTCGTTTGATAGGAATTGTAGAAAAAATTAAGCAAAACGAAGAAAATTATAACATTTAAATAGTTAGGAAAAATTAATCAATTTAGCTTTATCTACGCGTGACGGCAACGCTGGATACAGCTGCAAATTAGAGAATAAGAGCAAGAATCTTAACGTCGCTTGAACGAACATATTTGAATTTATAAAAAACAGAATAAATTGATTTTTATTAATTTGAATCGGCATCCTTACAATACAATTTTTCATGCATACAAAGTCCATTAAATACGCCAATAAAAATTTGGTGCAATTTTCGAGAAAAAACGCGATTTTTCTTGGGTTTTAGTGCTTTTTCAAATTCAAAACTTGGCAACACTGGGCTAAATATCCGCAAAGTACTAGGCTGATTAACTCGTTTTTCCCAAACTGGTTTCCAATTTTTTTTTTTTTTTAAATCATGATTATAAACCTGATTTTTTTTATCTAACCAGACGGGTTTTTTCATTTCTATTAAATATTTACCTCTCAATAAAAGTTTTGAGTTTTTCGAAGTTTTCAAGACTTTTTACAGATTTAGTGAAACTCCGAAAATAGTTTTATTTCCGATATACCATCCGTTTTTCCAGATTGGTTCTTGTATGCGAATTATTGTGAATTTTGTGAAATGGTGCGGTTGCTTAAATTCGGAATGCTATATTTTCCAGCACCATGGAAACAACTTTACGAGTATGGAAGCTTCGAACACGAGCAAATGTTAAAAACATAGCAGTGTGGTATAGTGTACATTTTAAGAAGCAAGCAAGTGTTTTAGATCATTTGTTTAATAGTCTTTTTGTTGTAAATCGTATAGTTGTCATCATATAATTACTAAATACCCCTTGGTAAATAGTAACAAGTGTAGCGTTCAATTTGGTGAAAGCCCTGCAGCTATAGAATGATGTAGTAGATTCAGAGAAACATAACCTTGGACCCATGACGAATAGACAGCTAACAGAATGTACTTTTGTAAATTAAAAAGGAATGAAAGAAGAATATGAATTTAAAAATTAAGGCGCATTTCATTCTTCTTTCGGTACCTTGATCCACCTAACCTTAATAATGATGTTTTAATGATTTTTGTCAAAGAAAATGATCACCAATATAATTGCAAGAAGAATTATTACTGGATGCGACAAAGGAGAAGATGTGTTTCTGTACGAGTCCTATTTAGTCCCACAGACCTTCCATTTTAATTTAAAGTCTTCCGTATTCTCTGAGACTTTGCTTTGGCATGTGATTATTTGTCGAATGCTCACGAGTGAGATGTCCGAATAGTATTTATGCTTCTACACCGCAACAAAAAATTAAAAATATTGTTCGTAAGGAGGCATTAAATTAAATAAGAAAAATATTTTGTCCCCTTTATTTATGGTAAACTGAAAATCTTTTTTACTGTCTTATATTTTTATTTGTTTACCCCGAACGAGCTCGGATGCTCTCTATCATATTATACATATACTTTTGCAAAAAATTCTGCCGACAGATGGTGCTAGACTCGAGATATTTAGAGAATCCATTGTTATCGTATGACCGGGTTTAACGGTATTGTTTTTTTTTTTAAGGAGCGCTTCTGCAAAATAAAAAGAACCCAAAACGTATATGGCGCTGGAATCAGGTTATTTAAATACCCCTCTACAAGTTTACATTTCAGGTGACTTAATAAAGCCCCATGCTTTAACCTTAGGAATGCAACACTTTTTTCGCCTACGTAAACAGCAACAGGGGTGATGCATCACCCAACAGCTTTTGATTTGAAATAAAACAATGTTAAACTGAGGAGATTAAACATAAGTATTTAGTATAAAATGTCTTTTTTTTTATTTAAAAACATATACAAATTCATTCAGTTCCTTATGATACTTTTAAGATATATTTTTTCGTATACTAAACACAGTTAAGGCAAATTTCATTGCGGTCTTCAGAGCTTGTGGGCAACGTGCAGTTTTTGGCATAAAGTTTTAGATTTTCTATCTTGCCTCCTTGGGCACTGCGTACATCTTGCTTGCTTCTATAATTTTTCTGGCGGTTCATTTCCGGAGGACTCTTGGTCTCGCGGTAAATTCGTTGTCAAAGGATGCTTAATATATGGTGCCGCCAATTGTAAAGCGAACGGTTTTAAATAATTGCTTCGGAAATAGCTTATTGGAGTATTGGGCATATTTCATAGAATTTATTCCAGTTTGGTCAATCATACCACAGAAGTAGCGAAACGGGCAATGTCTTGAACCTATAGCCGAGCTATAGGAATGCATCACTTAGTCGAAGTGTCGACACCACCTTTCGTTGAATTTATAGTCTTGTATTATTTCATTGTGGACTTACCGAAAGCGAAGCCATTTTGGAATAAAAAAAACGGGATTTTTTTAAGTATCACAAAGAAGAAAGAAGATAAGTAAATTGCAACTGGGGTGACTAATAACCCCAGTAGTGTCAATACAACAAAAAGTAAAACTTAGCGCGACTTATTGATGTGTGCGACTAATAAATCTCACTGTAATTACTAAATAAACGGAATGAGAGCAAAGGAGAGCAAGTGTAAAAAAAAGTTAGTAAAGCTTGTATCAAGTGGTGGGATGACTGGTCACCCCTGTTGCCTTTCTAAGGTTAAGTATGCATATAAAGAAGCGCCACAGATATCCTAGGTATTTACATGAACGGGTCATAGGTATATCAAGAAGAAGTATAACGAATTATAAAGAACGCGGTAGGAATATCAATGACCCCGTTTAAACGGGAATACTCTTTCATCCTGTGGAACAAACAGCAGGATTGTAGAAGAAGATTACGCAGTCTCGGCAAACCTTGCAATACTTGCAGATATCTCACAGACTCATAGCATCGAAGGAGATTAGTACACATACCATGTGTTATCTCAGCGCTTTTATTATGCTCTTCAGTCCTTTTAACCTAAACTAAGAATTTTTAAATTACAAACCGGTTTGGCGTTTCAACACTATATTTGTATCGGTCATCGCAAAAGTTCTTATCAGGCGTCGCGAAGCAAGCCAGGCATTTGCTAGTTTATAAATGATGTTAAAAAAAACGAGCGATTTTCAACGACTTATAAAGCACTTGATTATTTACATATATTCCAGCAGCTTTAGAAATGGCAGTCTGCTAAAATTTTGGCCTAAGAAGGCTATAGAGGTGAACATTTTCATCACGTTTACCGACTGTTAGACATTCTTTGAAAAATACTCAACTTGTAATATAATGAATAGGCTCAAAAATAAAAAATTAAAACAAATAATTGTACTCCAGGGAGCTGTATAAAATGCATATTTTTATAAACACAAATGAAGCTGATAAGATATATTCAAAATCTAGCCAGGTGACATTTTACTTCTGTAAAATAACAAAAAAAAAGGATGTGTACTGGGAATATATAGTAAAATTCCATTTTAAGTTTTTCACTCTGACGTCAGTAATTCAAAAATGATTTAAAAAATTCAGAGAAAAAATTACAGAAGAAGTATTATCAAATAAAGAGGAAATCCTCTAGAATTTAATGCGATTCAAGTTTTTGGTGCATAAGGACTGGTAAGTATTTAAAATATCCTTTTAAAATTGTATCTTTGAAATTTCGTTTTTGAAAAAATTTTGGACTTATAAAACTCGATAACATACTCGAATTTCGTCCTTCTAACTTTATCAGCTTAAAAAATTACCTATTCGTCCTTATGCATCCAAAAAAATTTTAGTTTTTTTTAATTCTAAAGAAATTTCCTCTTGCATTTGGTACCCATATTTGTATTCTACATTCCATTGAATTTTTTAAACAATTTTTGGAAATAATTTTACCTTTGAAACTACAANCATCCAAAAAAATTTTAGTTTTTTTTAATTCTAAAGAAATTTCCTCTTGCATTTGGTACCCATATTTGTATTCTACATTCCATTGAATTTTTTAAACAATTTTTGGAAATAATTTTACCTTTGAAACTACAAAGCCCTTTAAAATAAACACTGACGTCAGAAAGAAAAAATATAAACGCCACTTCAAATAAAAAACTAGGTTTCACACGCATTTATTTATTATTTATTTTATGGTAGGAGAAGCTCTCCTCAAACAATATAGACGACATTTTTTCGGTTTAAGTTGTGGAAAACTAATGAACATCTTAATCCCGGGATTGGGATAACGACTTACCGAAAATCCCGGTATCCGAAAAAGCTGAAAAATTAACATCCCTAATGTGTTCATTTTTTAAAATATTCGAAACCCATTCTCATAACATCCGAAATAGTCCACAGTTTATTTTAATTGACTACAAATATGATCCATTATTAAAAATTTACACAAAATCACACACTTCCACTATGAATGGTCTTGCACACAGTATAGAAATTTAACCAACATTTTTTCGAGTTTCAGTAATATTATAAATTGATTTCTGAACACTGCTACAGCCCACAGAAGAATATCGGACATAAAAAACTTTTCAGTCAGAGCTTTGCGGATATCATTTATGTTAATAAAATAACATTTTCTAGAAGTCCATGAATGAATTTTGTCCACCTAGCTCGTTCCACACGACATACTGTACGTCGCGTCTCAGATATCACATATAAATTTTGGTTAAGGCGTGTCGCAAAGTTCTCTATATAGACTTAAAAAATTAAATTTTTTTTTTTGTGTCGCAAAGTTCTCTATATAGACTTAAAAAATTAAATTTTTTTTTTTTCATCTAGTACCCCAAATCGATACTACCAAAGTCGAAGATATTACATATAAATTTTGGACCCGATTAAAGCTGGTTAAAACGTGTCGCAAAGGGGTCAAAAGCCAGAAGCCTATCTGGAGACTCAAAAAATTGGAATTATTTTTTTTCATTTAATACCCAAAATCGATAATACTAAAGTTGAAGATATCACATATAAATTTTGGTCCCGATTGCAGTCGGTTAAGACGTTTTCAAAGCGTAATCTGAAGTTTGACCCCTGTGCGACACGCCTTAACCAACTCCAATCAGTGCCAATTTATATGTGATATCTTCAACTTTAGTATTATGGATTTTGGGTATTAAATGAAAAAAATAATTCTAATAAATAACTCGATATTTGGTACTGGGTGAAAAAAAATTAAATTAAATTATCTGCTTTTTAAAATATACATATACTGGTTATGTAAGCAGAAACATTTTTACGGTAACTCAAAATATAGAAGGAGAAAAACTAGAGAGTTGCCAGCTGTTTGAAAATTGGATTTCAAGTAAATTGATAAGATAAAGTAAATATTGCATTATGGCTGTCAAAAGAAAGTGATTTAAAGAGGCTTACAAACGTAAATATGTTGAGGGGTATCGCTCAATTACGGTCTGGATACTGTAGCCGCCTCAACAGCTACCTGTCCAGACTCGATCCCAATATCCCCAATGAGTGCCCGGCATGTGGAGAATCCCCCCACGACACCAATCACCTCTTTACATGCCAGCTCAATCCGACTCAGCTAACACCCCTCTCCCTCTGGTCCGAACCCATTGAAGCAGCTCGTTTCCTGGGCCTCCCGTTAGTTGAGCTTGACGAAAATGATTGAACGTAGACCCGAAAAAGGCGGGGCTTAGTAGCGCCGCTACAATAACAACAACGAAAATATGTTTGTTGTTTTTGTTAAAGGTTGCAGCCTGTTTGAAAATTTTAATTATTAATAAATTGATAGAATGAAGGAAATATTACAATACGGGTATCAAACAGAGCACAAAAATACAGTGAAGCACGACGGGTAGTTGCTAGTAAAAACTAAATATTTAAATATTTTTGACCGGCTAGATCGGCAAAATACCACTATATGCGCTGGCAATTGAGGAAAGCCACTGTTTAGAATGATTGTAAATAATCGGTTAGCTACAACTTAATACCCGGAGCGTCGTGTTTAGCTTTGTATTGTATGTACTAAGGCTGCCAAACAAGTAATCAAGCAGCAAATGATGCAACCACATACACATCGCACACCGTCTTCAAAAGAGTCACAACTCAAAATAATACGTTTGTTAGAAAAAGCGAAAAACGATTTGTTAGCACATGATAATCACATGGGCAAGGGCGACTTTACCTTAGGTTTCTTTTAAAAAATTATAACAAAAATTTGCTCCAGCTGTTGCTGAAAGGTAAATAAAAGCTCTGTGTACATTTTTAGCGCATAATCTCAAAAATGCCAAATTTTGAGTTGTGACTCTTTTGAAGACGGTGTGTGATGTGTATGTGTTTACCCACGGGTATGTACACATCCAATTCATCAATATTTCCAATAGAAGTCAAAGTTCCGTAATTATTAATTTACTCAAATAAGATGCCAATCAATTTTCGTTTTACCTCTATGTGTGGATATAAGAACAATTACTAGAAGCATCGGAAGAATTATGCGAACATACAGATGTGAACAAATATACATAGCAGCTATTGTATTTGTATACAAATATGGACACATGTATGTACATATACGCGTATGTGCTTAGGTATTAAACTATTCATAGCGTATTCTACACACATTACTCACTTTTGCCTAAAGTTCAATAAAACACTCATATATGCTTACGGTCAATCCAACTTTAACGTATGTAGCAAGATTTTGCGCGATGCGCATTACCTTTGCAGAATTTTTACTTTTCATCCTTAGACTGAAAGCCGAAAAAAGGAATAATTTCTAGCTTAGAGTGACAAGTTGCTAACTAAAGTTGAAAATAGCTTAATGCTACCAACGAAAAAGTTTCTAAAAAATTAAAATAAAAAATCAACAAAAAATCTTGATTTTTTTATACAAAAAAAAATCAAATTGAGTTTGGCTGTTATTCCTTCTTGGCATAGATTTTTTGTTTTAATTAACTAGAGACTTTTATGTTTGTGGCAAACCTCTAACGACCTTCCAAATTTGCTTTTTGCGGAGTTTCTTAAAATATGGGTCAAAACGATCCTTTCAGGCGGGAGCCGATGGGTTAAAATTTTCTACGCATATATTTACCATTAAATTTTACTATAGATGTCATAACCTTTAATTTTTTAATTTCGCTCAGACATTTATCTTAACAATTTTTTCTACTTTTTTGAAAACTACTTAAGCCGAGACATGAAAGCTAACTATTGAAAATCCATCGAGTTTTTACTACTGGATGGGTATACTTTCGGAAAATGTTAACAAAGTTCGGGCTGGTTGTGTAATTAATGTTATACGCAAGACGTAGAAACAAATTTTCAAATGGTAAAAGACATTATATTACCATATTTAGCAAAAGTAAAAATAAAAAGTGGGGAAAACTTTTCTATTAAAATTTAGTCAAAATTAACATTAAACTTGTATGAAGAGTGGTTCGGTTTTCGTTGCGGATCAAACATTTGTGAAAAACTGCGATCCGAGTATTGGTTGAGTTAATTAGTAGAAAAAAGTGATTAATCCGGTTTGTTCCACACCGATTCACGTCCCCTGTTTTTTCCTCTCGTTTTATTAAGTTCCGAAATGATGATGAATTGCTCCTAAACAAGTCTCACTCATAATTATTTTGATTTACTAGCAAATGCCCGCTTGCTTCGCGGCGCCTAATAAGATCTTTTGCGTTGTCCAATTCAAAAATAGCCTCTAAAAGCAAAAGCAGTCTGTAAAATAAACATTTTTAGTTTAAATNAGCAAATGCCCGCTTGCTTCGCGGCGCCTAATAAGATCTTTTGCGTTGTCCAATTCAAAAATAGCCTCTAAAAGCAAAAGCAGTCTGTAAAATAAACATTTTTAGTTTAAATTGAAATGACTAAAAAACGGAATCCTCCTCACACATATGCCAAGAATAGTAGCGCTGTGATTCCATATGGAATACTAATCCCTTTCGATGTAATGCGTTTACCAATGGTCTTATTTACACCTGTGAGATCTCTGCCAAGCGTGCTTAATGTTTTTCTATGATCCTGCAACTTCAGCATTGGCCCGGTGTACCATCTGAGCCAATAAAAGTCCTTATACGGAAACTCAAGAGCGCAGATGAGCGTTTTTAATTATGGCTAAATTAGTCGTGTTATCTCATGAATATCGTTCAAATGAAGCCATTGATATACCTATTGTGTTCCTTCATGAACAGATGTGGTCGAATCTTCCTTCGTCTTAATATTTGTGAATTGGTTTCTTTGAGTCTTACTGCTGTAATAACGGCCTTCTCGAGCAACTACGTCAATCGGAGGTAGATGCAAGATCACGGTGTTGCGGTCTTTATATGCATACTTAAACGCATCCTTGATTTAGCCATCTGAAAAGTAAATTCGGTACCGGTAGGTACCTAAATCCCCACCCTAAATACGGCCTTGTTTGGAACCCCTATCGGAAAATTCAGCCTGCATGACGAAACGTCCGACAACGGACTAAGGCTGATTGACTTCGCCTGGTCCCGAAACATGGTAGTATGCAGTACTTGTTTCAAGCATGAAAATATCCAACAAGCTACGTGGCTGCCTCCGATCGAAAAACGAGAAACCAAATCGATAATGTTGTGATAGATGGAGGCCCAAACATCGACTCGGACCACTTTCTTGTTGCAACCAAGATACGCAGTGTCTGTGCAGCAAAAATGTGCGCCCAAAAGTGCAAGGAAAGCTTAATGTCGAAAAGCTGCAATCAAAACAGGCAGCCAATGCATTCGCTACTTGAATCTCACCTGTAACCACATGTCCCGCACATTAAGTACCGCCGCCCAAGAAGTAGTTGAATTTCGACTAGCACAAAAGACCAACTGGTATGATGAGGAGTGTCAGAAAGCTTCAGAGAAAAAGTATGCCGCCTACAGGGCCATGTTGCGATAGGGCGCAACGCGTGCTATGTGGGACCGATACAGGGAACTGAAGAGGGAACTGAAGAGGGAAGCGAGACGTATTTGCCGCAATAAGGAGAGAGAGGCCGAAATACGTGAGTGCGAAGAACTTTAAATGCTGGCCGACAGGAAAAATTCCCGAAAATTTTACCAGAGAGCTAGACGACTTACGTGAGGTTTTAAGACCAGGGCGTACTCCTGTAAGAACAACAATGGCGACCTAGTCACCGATATTCAGAACGTACCTAAATTGTGGAGGGAACACTTTTTCACACTACTGAATGCTAGCAGCACGAAAAGTTCTGGATAAGAAGAACCCGGGCCCGCAGTCGATGATAACGGAGTCGATGTTCCAACGCCTGACTATGACGAGGTACGAATAGCAATAGCGCGCTTGAAAAACAACAAAGCTGCTGGAGCTGGCAGCCTACGGCCGCGAGGAGCTGATGAGGTGCAAGCATCAGCTCGTATGCAGAATATGGTCAGATGAACGCATGCCCGACGACTGGAATTTAAGTGTGCTTTCTCCAATCCACATGTAAGGCGACCCCACCAGCCGCGCCAACTACCGCGGCGTCAGCCTTCTAAGCATAGGGTACAAGGTTTTATCCAGTGTACTAGCTTTTACCCGCGTGTTTAACCCCTCGTCTTTATACAAATATGAAAAATACTTTATGTAAAGATGTTATACTCTCTGCTCTAATTTTACTGTAGCCGTGACAGCAGCATATGGTAGGACAGCTGTATAGCTTGGGTGTTATGGCATGAAATACAGTAATAATTTTTTGGCACTGTAAGTGTTTTATTTTGGTTAAAATATCTCCAATAAATTATGTAGTAGAAGTAAAAAAGTAAGCAGTAGTAAGCAGTGCGCGCTTCCACTCCGCAGCACCTGGGTTCAAACCCTGGTCAAAGCAACATCGCAAAAATATAGAAAAAAGGTTTTTTCTTAACAGCGGTCGTCCCTCGGCAGGCAATGACAAACCTCCGAGTGTTTTTCTGCTTCTCATGAAAATACAATCGCCGTTCGGAGTCGGGCGTAGGTCCCTCTGCTTTGTGTGACAACATCAAGGCGCACGCCACAAATCGGAGGAGAAGCTCGGCCAAACACTAACATATGTGTAAGCGCCAATCTATTATTATTATTATTAGAAGAAGAAATACTATACGAATAATAACTCTAGTATGATTTCACAGCATTTTTTTAATACTTCAAAGTATCTATTAATATAAATACATTTTCCAATACAATTATCATACATTTTATTTTCGATAAAGTTTCGGGTTTTATTTTAAGGCATTATTGTTTATTGTCATTGCAAAAGCTGGAAAAACTGGAAACTGAGGTCTTTTAAAAGCATATCAAAAGGAATTAAAGGAGTCATGTGACTTGTGGTTCCAAAGTTATGGCTGATTAAAAATTCTACGACTATGAGATATGCCACGCCCCCTTCTACAAAGTCATTTATATATACCTTACTATAAGCACCTACCATAGATATGTCTGCACACCAAATTTCAAGTTCATGTGACTTATGGTTCCGAAGTTACAGCTGATTAAAAAATTGCAGGCCTATGGGAGGTGCCATGCCCCCTCGCAAAATTTACACCATCGTCATCAAACAAACCCACACATTTAACCTTCCTGGGGAAAAGCAAATAAGTGTGCAAAGTTTCGTGCGATTCCGTGTAGTGGTTCAAAAGTTATAAAGTAATAAAGTAATAAACAAACAGACATTCACATTTGTATATATAAATAGAAGATTGAGTGAAATACTGAAGCCCACCGTCAACGAACTGATTGGGCCTCATCAGTGTGGCTTTAGACCTGGCAAATTCACTATAGAGCAGGTATTCAGAATACGCCAAATCTTGGAAAAAGCCGCTTTTGACAGCACTAAAAGGAGTTGCCTATACGCCGCTATGTCTCAATTTGGCATCCCCTCAAAACTCATACGGCTGTGTAAAATGACGTTGAGCAATACCACCAGTTCCGTCAGAATTGGGAAAGATCTCCCCGAGCCGCTCGCCACCAAACAGTCTTTCAGACAGGGTCACTGATGTTGGAGAAGTTAATAAGAGCTTTACAACTGAACTGCTCTGGAACAACATTTTATAAGAGCGCGCAATTGCTGGTGTATGCCGATGATATCGACCGCGAAGTCTGGTCTGCCTTTTCCAAGTTGAATAAGAAAGCACTGCGAATGGTTCTGGTGGTAAACCAGGACAAGACGAAATACCTCCTGTAATCAAACAAACAGTCAGTACATTTGCGCTTTGGCACCTCATCACTGTTGGCAGTTATAATTCCGAGAAAGTAGAGAATTTCGTTTACTTGGTTACCAGCATTAACACCGATAATATTGTCTGCATGGAAATCCAATGCAGAATCACTCTTACCAACAAGTCCTACCTTGGACTTAGTAGGCAATTCAGAAGTAAAGTCCTGTCTCGATGCACGAAAACCACACTCTATAAGTCACTCATCGCGCCCGTGCTGATATATGGCGTAGAAGCATGGACAATGACAACATATGATGAAGCGGCTCTTGGAGTTTTCGAGAGAAAGATTTTGCGGAAGATTTACGGGCCTTTACGCGTTGGCGACGGCGAGTACCGCAGACGATGGAACGCTGAGCTGTATGAGCTTTACAACGGCATGGATATAGTGCAGCGAATCAAAATACAGCGGATCCGCTGGCTTGGCCATGTCCTTCGAATAGACACCGATGCTCCAGCACTAAAAGTATTCAAATCGGAAGCCGCTGGTGGTAGCAGAGGAAGTGGGAGGTCCTCACTGCGGTGGAAAGGCCAAGTGGAGAAAGACTTGGCATTTCCATTTAGCATCAGTTGGCACAGAAGAGAAACGACTGGCGTGCTTTGCTGAACTCGGCCAAAATCGCTTAGGCGGTTACGGCGCCAAACAAGAAGAAGAAGAATCATTATAAGGCTTTTATCATTTTTACGAAAATTTGTGCGACGTTTTTAAAACTCCACCGTGAATTAATTACGCTGATTTACTGAAAAACGCACACCGAATGCCACACTATGCAAATTCTATGAAGAAGTGTTCCACTTAATCACGTACTTGTACATCTTACGAAGCAATTCAGATTTTTTGTTTTGTTTATGAAAAAAAAATTAAACTTTAACAGTTTAAAATTAAAAAAAAAAAACTAATTCTGTATAATTTTTTTTATTTGTGTTAAGGCCTGTCCATGAAAGAATCTCTAATTAGATATTTGAGAGTTCTACCCTTTGAATAATTACATAATTTTAAGTACTTCAATGAAATTAAAATCTGAATAAGTGACCAAATTTATTCCTTATTTTGATTAACTAGCATTTCTAACAAATTTTGATTACCTAAACAAATAAAGATGGAAAGATTTTATATATACATATATACGATTTTATAGCCAATTAAATTTGAATTTTGAGACTTCTTAACTTTCGCTCTATCTCTTTTATTAACAACATAATTTCACATGCCAGCTGTTCGGTAGTTCCAGCAATGGAGTCCATAGATGACGGAAGTTGAGGCTCCAATTGCGTAAAAAATATCACTTGGTTTCCAGGATTAATGGCTTCTTAATATTTTTTTACGTTTTCGGTACGATCTTAAATTTCTCAATTTAAAATAGAATTAAAGAATTTTTCTGCTTGTCTTTTAGGGGTTTTATTTTAATATCACTTTATTTTAATTTCACTTTACTTTCTTTTGCGTTTTCCATTTCAATGCATTCGAAATTTGTTTACCTCATCTTCTTTACGAAACAGTTGCGAATTCGTTTAGCCAGAACGAAAGACTTTCAACTTTGTTCAGAAAAGGCTGATTTCCGAAAAATTCGGTGGGGAACCGTTCCGAATTTGTTAAGTGATATTGAAAGTCTTTCGTCTTTGTTCGGAAAATTCTGATTTCCGACAAATTTCGGTGTTCCGGTGTGGTCGACTTCTCTTTTCACATTAGGTAGATCCATCCTCCTTTTAAAAAATAAAAATATTTGTACTAGTCCGGGTTGCCCCAGGAGTCCTGGAACAACTGATAAAATTTTTAACAACACAGCATTTCCTAAGATTTAAGATTCAGTGCAGCGAAGCGTAGGCTAAATGAAGGAATTAAAAATGAAATTTTTATTCTTTCCAGATGCTGCTCCTTATCAAGAGTTACCACCACGTCCTGGACATATACCGGTGTATATTCGCGAAGGTAATCAGCCGCTAAGCGAGATTCATCCAGGCTTGGCTGAGGCATTTCATGAACTAGAACAACTTGATCAAAAAGCAGCGGTTAGTGAAATTTAAAGTAGAGTACCTTAAACCATACTTGCAAAAATTTTAATGTATCCAATATATACATACATTTATACAAACATATACATACATATATGTATATAAAAGATCCGATAATTTCGAGATTCCCGAGATCTTTTCCAGTTCGTACGGATACTCCAATTAAATTATAAATATTTTCCTTTTGCTATTTGTAGGTGACCAACTCAGAAACAAGCAATATCGTTAAGGATCAAGCGGATGGGATCAAAGATCAAAAGGACACCAGTGCATTAATTAATGCTTTACGGCTCCCAGAGAGTGATATAGCTTCGCTGGATGAGGTAATAAATGCCGAAGATAAAGCAGAAGATGAAGAATAGAAAGTTGATCAGAGCGACNCCAAGTCCTTACCTGGTCATTCCAACGCAGAGGAGGCCTTCCTCTCCCTCTGTTACAAGCATCGCGGCCCGCGTTGAATACTTTCAGAGCAGGAGCGTTTCTGTCCACTCGAGCGACATGGCCAAGCCAGCGGAGCCCCTGAATTTTAATTCGCTGCACTATGTTTATTTACATCGTTGTAACTGCCAAAATTGCTTTTCATTCGGAATTAATGATGGCAATCTCCCGAATTTCGTGGCCACGTCGAAATCTCCGACAGAATTAATGATAGACGGCACCAGGAATCCTAAGAGGAGTAAAGCTAAATGTTCGGGGCTATCACGGAATCCATCCCAGGAAATCTATGTATGTATCTATTTGAATGCCTGCTAAGAATACGAAAAAATTGCTATCACTGAATCCGATTGAACTCGAAAATATCGTTTCCAATATGATACAAAAAAAGAAGGTAGTTTCACTTAGAAATTTTTTGACATAAACTGTGCGTATGACGTTTAATTGCTCAAGCATCACTGCCAACCTAGCAAGTTATTGTTTTGGAAATTTTAATATTTTTTAAAGGATTAAAAAATATTAACACGCAGGGTAAATTTAGTTATTAATTACTTTAAATTACCTTACCGCAAAAAATTTGGCATTACTTGCAATGTTACATAAAATATTATTATATATGGTCCTTTAAGAAATTTAGATATTAGGATGTTGCTTTGAACTGGATCCAATTTAGTGGAAATATGACAAAAGTTATGGTTAAAAAGTAGATTACGGTCAATGAAAGCCCCATGGAAGCATAAACTTATTTGTTATCACGCCTTATGTATGTAAGTGTAGTCCCTCAATCATTGTCGTCAAGCTCTACTAGCGGTAGCCCCAGTAAGGGTGCAGCCTCGACGGGGTATGTCCTCAGGGACGGGTGGTCAGTAGGATGGGGTTCAGTGGGCATGCAAAGAGATGCTGTGAGTCATGGGACATTTCTCCACATCATTCATTTAGCACATCTTCGTTTAATCTGCTCAGGTATGAGTTCAACCTGCTGCAGTAACCAGAGCGCAGTTTGGCTATAGTGGTCCGAGTCTACGAAGGCAGACGAAGCTCTGTCTTGTCCACGTCGGGTGTTAGTATGCCCTGAACGGCATTCACAGGTCGAGAGTCTATATAACTTGAGAATTCCTCTCTGTGAATACCGTTCATGGCCTGTCGATAAGCTGTCGGGTCCAGAGGTTGTTTCATGAACCTGTGTAGTTCAGAACCATCCGGCCAATTGCCTTGTACGTTGCCAGCAACGTTTCTTTGCCTTTGCCCCAGGTGCTGCCGGCTAGCGAATTGAGGACCTTATTGCGGTTTTGTACTTTGTTGACAATTTTGATTGTATGCGCCGAAAAGGAGAGCAGACTGTCGAAGGTTACTCCGAGGATCTTCGCGTTTTTCACGGTCGGAACTGGTTCGTCATCGACATGAATTCCCAGTTATTGTCTGACTTCCTTGTCCAAGTGGTAAAGAGTGTTGCTGAAGATTTTGCAGGGGAGAGGGTTAGGCTCCGTGCAGTGAAGAAGCGGGAAAGCTCGGCGAAATAACCGTTTATTTTCGAGCATCAATTCCATTCCCAGACGCCATTATCGAACAATCGTCATCATAGGAGACAATCGAGACTCCCTCTGGTGGTTTAGGGAGCTTTGAAATGTAATAGTTAAACAGTAATGGGGAAAGGACACCACCTTTGTGAAGTTACCATGTACTTGACGATCCAGAAATATGCAGCTAATCGTACTAAATAATGGTGAAAATAATTGCATAAACAAACATATTCTCTATGTGCATTACCCAATGTAATACGAGTATTTTACTTGCCTTCTGTTTTATATTTAATTTTGAGAATAAATCACGTAAAGCTCGCTATGAAATGATGCTCAAAATATATTTTTACAAACAATTTTTTAAATCATTTTTGAAATATCTTAGTTTTGAAGTAAAACACCACTTTTTAAATTCTTCAAATAATATGGTAGCTTCAATTTAAAAGAAAATGGCAAAATCACTGTTTACGTCAAATGGGAGCAATGGCGAATAAGAAGTGAAACTACCATTAAATATTTGTATCATGGTTGCCAGCTTCGAATGCTTATTCGAAATTAGCTAGTGCAAAAGAAACAATAGACATTTACGTATGCCTCTTTGCTTACGCTGCCCCAGAAGTCGCAATGGCCGAGTGGGCAAAGCACTAGTTGAGAATTATATCAATATTGATTATTAACAATAATGCCGCTTTTTTCAATTATTTTTAAAATTCAGTTGGTTTAAATTTTGCTCCGACAGCGTAAACCCGTCGTAGAGTATCTGTACGAATCTTCGTCACGAACGGATTCAATGAAGGCTCCCTACGAATTTTGTTTTCCGTTCGTTGCCATTCGGATTTTGTGATAGCACTTTCGTAGATTTCACGAAAATCGAAGCTACGATGAATTCTGTGGTAGCCTTGGTAATACATATTTACTAACAGAAGACTTGAATTACTAGCAGCGGGTTAAGTTAGTGATAGGATAGTTGACAACTGAGAGTTAAATTACTCCACAGTATCATGTTACTTGCCAAATTTTATGCGTCCAGAAAATAATGATGACTTGCTTTTTGATTTGAATAATAAATTATGTATTTACTTATTTATTTATATCTTAGCATTTTTTGTTTTTTACAAACTTTTTTTAAAGAACTTCTTCGCTTTTTACAGGCTTTCATATATGTACGTATATATGTGAGTATATACTCATCATAAGTATTAAATTATATATAATACAAGGTAACTAAGTTTAGAAGACTATATGTATGTGCAAGTATGCACAGGTCTATGTTTTTATGTATATGTCCGTGGGCTTTCTTAACAACAAATAATCACATATGCATATGTACATAAGTATGTGTATTGAAAATTAAACTCTTCCACGTTTAACCTGACTTTCTCTTATGCAGCACTCTCTAAATATTAAAGTAATTCACATATACTTATATACATACGTACATACCCTACAGGAAATGAGATTAGTTGTCAGTTTCAATAACAACTAATTACAATTTCTTGCAACAAACAGATTTATTTAACTTGGCGATGTCATAAGAAGCAGTCAATTATCCTGTTTTCAATTATTTTTCGTGTAATTTCAATTCAACAGCTTAAATGAAACGAAATTAACGAACAAAACAAACAAAATAGAATATGGAATCAAAACTTTCCCTCGCTGCATTTCTTTTAAATTAACTAAAAATTAGTTGACTACAATATTACACTTTACACATGCTGAGTTTTGAAACTCACTTCATTTTCCGTCAGGGTACGTATTTACATACATATGTATGTATGTATGTATGGATTTAGGTTTGCTAGTATACACATTTCATTCACTTAATTATTTTAATTATTGCATAAGAGTTTCTTGTTGCCAATTTTTGTATGTGCACATATGTATACACTTATAACGCGCATAAGTAGTGCATAATAATTTTATGTGTTGTAGATATATACTTTTGTAAGTACATAAGTATGTACAAGTGAGGTGTTTGTCTGGGTTTAATTAAAATATAAATTAATAACATAACACGATTAAATTAGTTTATCAGAAAAATTTGTGTTAATACACAGTCGAATAAAAATGAATTGCTTTAAGCGCCAAGCGGAAGCTAAAGAAACTTAAATCAAAATTCAGCAAAATTGTGCAAACTCTTGCCGCTCGTTTTTTGAAGTGCTTTAACAAAGCAATTGTAATATGCAAATTTGTAATTCAATTAACTTTTCAGCAGAACAATTCTTCAGCTACAGGTGGCAAGGTTTTATTTGTGGAAAACTGAGATAAATTTAGCTTGGCTAATTTAATATTTAGGCTATATTCATACACACAGTTCATAAGCAAAACTATTTAGTATATAAAATAGCTGCTGAATACATATATCCACTCCACCTCACTTGAATACGTATTTTTTCTTCTTCAAAAAACGAGGTTTATATCCAAGCTTGGCTTGTAAAATGTAGCTATTCAAGGACAACGAAGTATATTTAATATGTACATTGATATATGGGTGTTTCCAGCGGAAGGTCCACCACGACAAAAAAAAATAAAAGTTTTATATCTAACGTATTTACGGGCCGATTTGTCTGCTTTTTAAAATATATACTGGCTATGTAAGTAGAATCATCTATACATAAAATGGTCTTCCTAGGTGGTGCCAAGGTCGAGATATTTCGAAAAACCGTATTTATGGTCCGATTTGGTTCGAATTTGGCGCATGTGGTTGAAACATAATAAATCATAGATTTCTAATAAATTGACCCTGAATTGGCGCTGAAGTCAAAATATAAAGTATATTCTACATAAAATACATGTTTTATTTGCGTTGAAAATTCATTTAAAAGCAATATTAACAAAAATGGAACAATGGAAATTTATGTCACGTGACGAACCGTCACGTCACGTCGCGTTTCACACTTGGGATTGTAAAAGAGAATTGAAACAATTTGCATTAATTAAAAAAACTCTAAAACAACTAGAATTGCTCCAAATCATATTAAAATAAGTTTCATGAAAATAGCCATCCACAATTCGCAGTGTTTTGCGATTTTGTAAGAAAACAAAAAATCAACTTCCATTTTTTGTCACGTAACGGCATTCTCTTTAAATGCTTATATTTCAGGACCAAGCAGTTCGATTGATTTCATTTTTCGGTTAAATATAGAGCTAATTATGTGCTGTACAATGGCCCAAAAAAGTTAAAGAAAACAAATGGTATTCCTTTTTTGTATCACATTGAAATCGTACGACTGTCACGTGCGCCACCATGGGAATGCCCATATGTATAATAATAAAGATGTGTGTTTGATTGTGTTTATTACTCATACTGAAGAGTACATGCTCATCAGCAACCCTTTATTTTATAGAGCTTTTTGCATATTTTCGTAATTATTCATATACAAAACTATACATTTACTGTAGACATTTCTTTTCTTTTTCACATTTGGACCTTTCGCGTACTCCTTTAGTTGTATGTATTAAGCTAGCCAGCCTAGATCTAATGAACCGTATTTACATTGAATTGGTGGATAATACTTTTAGCTATACAAACTTTAAGCATTTATATATGTACGTAAGTATGTTCCTATGTAAATTTCCATTTTGATTTGCTGATCTAAAATACAGAATTTCTTTGACTTTACATTTACAACAGTCAACATAATTAAATATTACAAGAATTGCTTTAAAAAGCAAAACACAATTTTGATTGCTGTTTGACCGACACGGCAGGTTAAGCTGTCGGGCTTGTTTTTTCTGCTTCCTTGCAGTTTTGAAAAACAAAAACTGTTTTCATATACATTTTGCGACCCATCAACAAAAAGTACATACATATTTGCCGACAATCAACAGCACATTCTGCTACCTACAGCACAGCAGTCACACACTACTCATACGTCCCAGCCCACCAACTTTTATAACACCAACAACATAAGCGGATTATGATGTTATGTGCAAATTTCACTCGAATTCGCTAGCGCAGCACTGTTGCATAAATTCGTATTCGTATTAACAATTGTTTTATTATTGCTACTGTGGGTTGTGTGCTGGTCAATATTTACCATTGTATTGTTTACAATCGCACACTTACTATCGCTGCTTATAATCGCATTTAAATTCGCATTCGTAAGCGTTTTCATATTGGCGGGTGTTGAAGTTGGCGTCGTTGTTGCTATTGCAGTAGTAGCTTGTGTCGACGCCTGTGTCGCTTGTGTCGTTATTATCGGCGCCGTGGTATTTGTTGTATGTGTTTGTGAATTTGTGTTGTCGTGCATATTCGTAGGCGCCAAAGGCCGCGCCGTTGAATTTGCATTTGTTGCTGTTGTATTTATAGTTGCTTTGGTATTGTTTTTATTATTTTTGATACGATTCAGTGCTGCTTCGCGCTCGTTCGCATCGAAATACCAAACGGTGATGGCGTAGCGGGTGCGATGTGAGGGTTGTACTTCGTGAGGATTCCGTCTGTCGGACCAGAAAAAGATCAGCCGATCGAATTTCGGCTCGATATCAGCAACTGAATTACCGTGCTCTGGGAAAATTCTGAAATAAGAGATGGCGGGAGTGTAAGTTAAGCAATTGTTTTGGGAAGCTAATTGTTTTTTGAAGTCAAATAAAATTTACAAAAATAAATAAAATAGAAAATTATTATTATATTAATATTAAAATAGAAATTATTTTCCAAATTAATAAAATGAATGTTCCCCTCAGTNAGTCAAATAAAATTTACAAAAATAAATAAAATAGAAAATTATTATTATATCAATATTAAAATAGAAATTATTTTCCAAATTAATAAAATGAATGTTCCCCTCAGCCTATTTAGAGTTGTTAAAGCTTCGTAGCGAAACAATTGCGCGTACCATGAAATCGTGCAAGGTCTATTTGATCTGGACGTCTTTTGCCAGATTTTTATCTTCGTCGCTGCAGTAACGTACGCGGTATTGAGATCAATTGATTGCTGCCTAATGTTTGATGTTCCTCTCTTTATTTGCAATGAAGGTTGAACTTTCCTGGGTTAGAGCTTTGCCCGCCTGGCATTAAAGTCGCCAAAATAGAGGCGCTCGTATGCTTCTCCCAGGCGCTCAAGACCTCATAAAATTTGGACAATTCCTGCACTGATGGTGGTGAACCTGTAGACAGGCAAAGCAATCAGAGCCTCCGCCCAACCACAAATACCGCAAAAAATTTGTGCGCCGTCTTATGGAGGCTGTAGTAGATGACCCACGCAGCAAATTTTTCAGTCATGTCCCGTCATATTCTCAAAAACTCAAAAGACTATTCTGAGATACCGATTTTATCTTCATTCTAAGTATTTTGGTATGTCTATATTTTTCTTAATTCCGTAACCCATGTATGGCGTTTTCAAAACGGAATTCAATGAAAAGACAGAAAAGAATCGTATTATTCTTTAACACTTCTACTTTACGGGCAAAAACATAAAGTTATCCGCCGTACAGTTCCGACTTGGCATCCAGTGAGTTCCTTTTGCTTCCGCACTTCAAAAAAAAGATTTCGTGGTCAAAGTCTTTTAAAGCCTGAAGAAGCTGATTCCGTGAATTCCTAATACGAGTAAAAAAATTGCTACGATGAATGATTTTAGTGGTTGTATGAAACCATTCGAAATCATTGCTAAGTGTAAAAAAACACAAAAATATGGCTTAGGCCTCGTGGGCTATCTGGCTAACCTTCGCTATGGAGAACATACTCATGGGCTGTCTTTCATCTACATATAATAACTTGCATAAAATTTCAAAACATACCTCAAAACGCCACCACTGCGTTCCGTATCCCAATTGACATTCAAGTAGTAAATAGCCGTTATCACACGACCATCTTTATTTGGATTATCGACATGCACCACATAATGCGAGCCGGATCCCGGGTAGCAAGCCACCATAGCCTGCAAAAATGAAAAAAAAAACCCTATTATTAGGCTATTTAAAAATGGGCAAATGCAATTTGTTTGCATGCCAGTGCCCAAGTGCAGATATTTTAGCATATCTATATCGATTTTACACATTCGCCTGACAATCGAACGCACCTTTGTTCTCTCTTTAATATTATAGTTTCCCAATTGACCATTGTTTTTCATTGTATTCGCCCTACAAATGACCGCGTCAATCTGCAAAAAAGCAAAAAAAAAAATAAAATTAATAAACGAATGTAATGAATAAAACTGACTTACGAATGTATGATGTATTAATATGCCTTACCTGATTTATCAAATATCCAACATTTGCACAGCCTGGCTCTACGCCCTTAACCCACGTTATCTTATCGCCACGTATCGTGCGCAGCTCTTCCTCGCGCAAATTATTCACCAACTGTCCGTCCTGAAAAGTGCCCAAAAAATGAAATAAGGAGTTAATTTTTTTCAAGTTTTGCATTTTATTTTCATACGTTGCTTACTTTGAAAACGCCAGCTGAATACATGCGATGAACTTCGTTTAATATTTGCAGACCTTTCTCGACGCCCAGAAAATCATCGACCACCGACAAGCCATACTGATTCATGTCGTTGATGATATTTCGACATAATTCGTCGTAGCGGCGCTCGCTAAAAAGGGAAAAGAAAAACGATTATAAATTAAGAAAATATGAAGCTTTTTGCTTGCCAAGTTATGTTTAGTAATGCCAGAATGTTAATGCTCACATCCTCTAGGATTGTTCTATATCGAAAAATTATGCCCCTGTTTTTTTTTTATATCCACAAATATTTAGAGGTCGCTCAAAGTTTCCGATTTACATATGTATTTTACATGGGAAAACAAAAAATTCTGTAGAAATAGAATGGAATCCTTAAAAATCAATATCTCTGCAATCGGCAAACTCTGTTTCTTTTCAAAAGTCTTCAAAAGATAATATATTATTCTTTATTTAACCATGTTTTAATATCATCTGTTTTTATAGGTCCTCCATTGCATTTTGGGGTGTTTTAGGAGACCCATAAATATAATAATATTAAAAAATGGTTAAAATACATACAATTCAGTGTTATTCTCTGGAGTCTCCTGAAGAGACACATAGTTTGCCGATTGAAAAATATTGATTTATATACGATTTCTACGAAAAATCGTGTTTTCCCATATAAAATAAATGGCAAACTTTGTGCGCTTTGATCGACGTCTACATACACATATTTCGATTAAAAAGGGGTATATTTTTTCGAAACAGAACAATCCTAGGGGGTGATAGCATTAAAATACCGCCCTTACCATTTGAACTACCCTAACGTATGTACATTCAATGAATAAAGAAAAACCTCACAAATGCCAAGTTCAATTCGCATAACTCATTTTCCCATTAATTAGCTGTCAGCATGGCTTGCCTACTCATTTCAGATGCATCATGGTCATTAACTTTTACTAAACTCAAGCTTACCAGTTTTCGTTAACGATGTGAGAAATTCGCAACGAGTTGTCAAGTAGGTGGTACGTGAACACCAAAACGTTTTGCCCAAAAAACGCACAGCCCGTGAATTCGGTCTGGATATGTATTTCACATTCGCGAATGTACGAATGCGAATGTTGGGAATAACATAAAAAAAGCTAAAATCAACTTAAGTCATCGTTTTTATTACTTAAAAATTGTGTAAACTATTAGAACATTGAAAGAGTTCTTAGCATATACAGTGTTTTAATCTAGTAGTCAAAGTTCAAAAGGGGCATATTATATTTTTCAAGCCGGAAGCTAAAAGCCGGTTACTGTCCGCATCCTGGTTAGACAGACTTAGAGCCATTTCAACAATATTAGAGTGGGCACTCTGTCCATTTACACATTCGCAAAACATTCGTATCCTTTGATGTAAATGCGAACGTCGAATGCGAATGTGTAAAGTGATGGGAATCATTCGCATAACGAATGCGAATGCAAATATTCGAATCATTCCTGGTATGTATACACAAAGAAAACAAACATATGTACATACATATAATAAAGCCGGTACAACACAAATAAGCCGGTACAATGGCCATTGTGTTCAACGAAATCAAAGCTGTATTTGTGAACAAATTTTTCTGTTTAAAACCAGTTCAGGTTAGCCGAATGGTAAGTAAAACCATAAATTTGGGATACCAACCAAATAATTAAGAGTGTACATATGTATATATGTAGGTGCATTAGGGTGCATCACTCACCATAGAAAAACAATTGGGTTCTGTTTTTCCATCGAAACTATAAAATAAGGGTACTCATCGATTCGCGCAAGTTTTATATTTGGGCAATTAGGCAACTTTGCGCAGTGTGTTTCATGAGGACAATTTTATATTCTGTGCAATTTCAGACATTTAATTATTTGACTTTACTTAATTTATAAAGTTGAACAATTGAAACTCAAATTTGAGTAAATATTTAAGTCTTACCGCAATTATTTCGAAAAAGCGTTGAGCACAAACCAAAATGAATGTAAACAAAATAGCTGATTGAGGGTTGCACAGCACACTGCGCAAAGTTGCGCTCCAAAATTGCCCCGCAAAGTTTCCCTTTTTGTGCAAATGGCTTTCCATACAAATTTANAAGTCTTACCGCAATTATTTCGAAAAAGCGTTGAGCACAAACCAAAATTATTAAGACTTCAGTTAAAATATTTNTTGCGAGGGTTTAAAATTGCACAGTTTGCCCAGTTTGCGAGAGTTTTGCGTTTTTAAATGAGTACCCTTAATGTATTATACTTTAAGACTTCAGTTAAAATATTTCAAAAAAATATTAAGATTTACCCGAGCTGGGCCGATGTTTTCTTATACACAAAATTAGTTTTGAAAAATATTTTTTTCGCAAAAAATCACATCATACGATAGAGGAGTTTAAGCTTAAAAAGTCTGCAATCTAATTAAGCACATGAAAATCTTAATATTTTTCGAAATATTTTGGCGCAAGTCTTAAAATAAGATAAAATTGTATAATTCCGGTGGAAACCCCGATTTTTTGGTGAGGCATCCTAATGTAAATATGCATATGTATGATATGTACATATTTCTCACAACAACTCACAAAGCGAGATATTTCAGGAGACGGGTTAAAAGTTTTCAATAAGCTCCCAAATGTTATAATAAAATCCTAGGCGTGTGACTGCCAATTTGCCGTAAATCGTGTATTTTTTTAACAACGTGGCCATTGTTTGCAGGGCTGCCAACTATCCCTACCTATGAAGTGCCATATTGAGGATAAAGAAGTGCCAAAATGTGCCAAACAGAAATATAAAAGTGCCAAAAAAGGTGCCATTTTATTAATTATTCCCATTTAGCATTCAAATTAGAACCATATTCCTAAAACAAAAGTCCAATGCCAAAATAAGACAAACACTTGTATACTCTTTAGAAATTGGAAAATTTTAATTGAGAAAAAGAAGTACAGTAAGGGATTTCACAAAAATGTATTGAAATATTACAATTTTTCATAAGTGTCATTTTGGCACTCTGTGCCAAATTGAAAAATTAAGCGCTTTTAGAAGTAAAATAGGGCCAAAAATGGCACCGTTTGAGCCAAGATGGCAGCCTTGCTTGTGCAACAAATATTTGCATCGGGAAAGTGTTGAATGCGGAATAACGAAGGCGCATTCATTTGAAAAAACATTGATACTTCACTTTTCTATTTGACAGCTGTTTATCGGCAATATGAAACTTCATAGCTAAACAAAGTTTTTCAATTCTTAGGGAATAATGCACCAGCAAATGTGCTACATTAGATGTATTCCCAAACCAGAAGTAAGGTATTCTCAAACGACGCAAAAAAGTAAAGAGTTAGACGCCCCAAAAGAAGCGAAAGTTGAAAATGTATATAAACAAAGAAATTAATCATCTCAAAAGAATACTGTATGTTTGAGGAAAATTGGAAAGTCATATTTGAGACCAAGGCTGAGACATGTTTCCCAATTGAAGAATTTTCGTCAATGTCAAAAGGTTGAACGAACAAAGAGCCGCCTAGGGTATGTTTCCACAGAAATTTTTCAAAATATTTCCCTAGCAGAAGTTTAATGATTTTTGGAGAGACGATTTTTGGTGCAACAAAATACTAAGAAAATTTTGATAATTCACATAACATATCAGTTATCCGCGAATATCTTTTCGCTTAGCATTTCAACGCTTATCAATAATGACTTTGAGTGATTTTTTACTTATCAATACCAAGTTGGTAAAACACATAACTTTGCGCAATTTCGATAATTTGCTAAACTGCAATAGGGCCCTGGTGGGTAAATACTAAAACGGGATATTTGAAATCAGTAAACTTTGGAACAAAAAAAGGCTCCGCGCGAAAAAAACATCAGGTGCATTCTTTTTCAACCAAGCTACAAAAGAACACTCGCTTAAATGACGAAATACATGCAAAGCAACAACACAAACTCGGCTATTTATGCGAGTTCAACCAGGTGGGTTAAAAAAACGCGACCTGAAGGGTAGTGTTGTTAAGTGTAAATTTGAATCGTTATTGGGAAAGTGGAGTGGGAAATTTTTTTCCTTATACAGTGTAATCCATTCATAATGGACTCGCTTAAGATGGAAACTCTGTTATTATGTACCTATTTGTCAAGCCCCAGTTCAAGCATATGCCAANTGAAGGGTAGTGTTGTTAAGTGTAAATTTGAATCGTTATTGGGAAAGTGGAGTGGGAAATTTTTTTCCTTATACAGTGTAATCCATTCA
This sequence comes from Rhagoletis zephyria, assembly GCF_001687245.7. Taxonomy (NCBI): domain Eukaryota; kingdom Metazoa; phylum Arthropoda; class Insecta; order Diptera; family Tephritidae; genus Rhagoletis; species Rhagoletis zephyria. The sequence goes on along the minus strand of NW_016157595.1, from coordinate 205,081 downwards.
TAATGGACTCGCTTAAGATGGAAACTCTTTTATTATGTACCTATTTGTCAAGCCAAAGTTCAAGCATATGCNCCTGGTGGGTAAATACTAAAACGGGATATTTGAAATCAGTAAACTTTGGAACAAAAAAAGGCTCCGCGCGAAAAAAACATCAGGNGTAAATACTAAAACGGGATATTTGAAATCAGTAAACTTTGGAACAAAAAAGGCTCCGCGCGACAAAAACATCAGTTGCATTCTTTTTCAACCAAGCTACAAAAGAACACTCGCTTAAATGACGAAATACATGCAAAGCAACAACACAAACTCGGCTATTTATGCGAGTTCAACCAGGTCGGTTAAAAAAACGCGACCTGAAGGGTAGTGTTGTTAAGTGTAAATTTGAATCGTTATTGGGAAAGTGGAGTGGGAAATTTTTTTCCTTATACAGTGTAATCCATTCATAATGGACTCGCTTAAGATGGAAACTCTGTTATTATGTACCTATTTGTCAAGCCCCAGTTCAAGCATATGCCAAAAAAAAAAAACTCGGTCAAAACAGACTCGATTATAAACAGACTCCGCTTATAATGGACAAAAACTTCGGTATTTGTCAATTATAACCGGAGCTATCATGGCCAAATAGAAAAAAATATCGGCAATGAACAAAGTTCGGTAATTCCCCGAATCCAGTAAAGAGACGCAACCGTCTCTGCAACAGAAAATATATATAATACATAAACAAAGTTCATGGGTTCACCAAAATCTGCTTCTGCGTTAGACTGTAACTGACGGTTTGTTGGGTTTTGATCTGCGTTTTCTTCACTTTAAGGAAAATGTTTGGAAAAAAATAAATAATGTTTGAAAAAATAAAAGTAAATTATTTCTTTAATAAATAAAAAACACTTAATTTACTTTTTGAGTATACAAAATTTATATTCTGATATAAGAAAATTTTACCCGAGTTGAGCGTTCTTTGTCGCTCGCTTACAAAAAAACGCACCTATCGATATATATGTAATACTTGAAGATCCGNAACGCCAACGCCAAAGCCAACGCGAAAGTTCTATGTGGACCGCCCTTAAGTTTTGCAAATGTCAAATTTCTTCGAAGCAGCCGTACCTGATAGATGTACTTTTTCTTGAACATAATATGTTTCGCGCTGATTTCCAGCTCATATAACTAATATGGCAGTGTTGCACTTTTGTCGCAAGAACTTTTCATACAAAAGTAATTAGCTGTGCCACAAGGTGGCAAATGTAAATATTTTACACTAACCAAGAATATTTATAAATCAAAGATCCGACGCATGCAAAAGTATTTAAATAGTATTCATTAGTAAATAAATCTTTTTTGCAAATTAAAATTATGATAGCACTGTAAAAAAATGTTAACCCTCATACGTTGAAAAGGGCAAACATTAATGGCTCCGTGGGAATCATTGAAGTAAGGAAAACGACTACATGACGTTAATACTTTCCAGCGAGCGAGTTTCTATCTCCTCTGCCATGGAACTTAGCCAAGGGAAGATAATTTCGACCGTCAGTGAAATGGTACTACAATCTATACTTAGCCACCTGGCTAGGTGGACAGATGGGAGTCGTAAGGTCTTAGACTTAGAGCGTCTAACAGGCTGACAATGATTGGCGCCGGCCATGCTTCTGTTCAGAGCAGAGTTTGACTTTGACCACAACTTCGAAATTCAATTTCCTGACAGAAGTCAGTGGGAACTTTATATCGTTATAGCGATGACGAGACCGGGATCTTTACAAACACCAACAAAAACTATTTTTGACAGATATCCATATAAATGCTCCCACACTAAGAATGATAAATGTCTCTCTATATCCTCTTCCCAAGAATGATAGAAAACAAGATTGCGCTTTCCTCCGGGGGATGACGTCACGATAGCAACGAGTAATGGAGATGAAGGAGAGGAGAAAAAAATGTCGGCCGCCATTTGTAAATAAATCCTAGTTGTGTTCATCTACGCTAAAACAAACTTAGCGCGGACATTTCTTTGATGACAACACACGAAAATCTGATTCTGTCAGATTCGCCAGGAAAAAAGTAGCGGTACTGCTGAATGCGCCACCTCTGTCTCTCTACATCGTCCTCCAACATCACTGCTGTGATGTATTATTGGCTGAGATATGTATCTGCAATTGGCAATAATAATCAGTATTATCGACCTATGAAGCTCCACTAAAACTCGCCTTCGTTGTGGACTGCAAGCAAGGCATTGAGCGGCCGAGGACTAAATCGATGTGCATGTATAAAATCCCTAAATTCTCGTCGGCACCATATAGTCATTTATTAGGACCGAAACACAGTGGTGGGAAAGGACGAAGCAGCCGAGTGCGCGAGAATGCAATCTGAGATTGGATTAGTTTAAGCATTACTAAAAGCATGAAATTCCTTCTCTGGCGAGTTAAGGAGTTAGCTGGGCACGGTTAAGGCTCCCGAAACCGAATGTTTCGCTTCGCAGCGGAATACTAACGGGATACTGGACAACTGATCATATGGCTATAGAAACTGTAGAGACGAGAAAGAAGGGTAATCCATTCAGGACATTCTGTGCGAATATCTCACACGCTGGAGAAACCAGGGACTCCAGTTGAAAATCAGGATTATTTAACTAACCTACCTAACCTAACTTTACGTAAACAAATTTTTTTTTGATAGAGTTAAAGTTCCCATTTTTGGGTTCAAAACGTGTTTACATCTAGGTGTGTACATAAGGGTGGTCCTTTGAAACTTTTAAATCAGATTTCCTAAACCTCAACCCCAAAGTCAATGCTACTATAGTCCAAAATATCACATATGGTCCCCGATTGGAGATAGTTAAGGCGTGTAGCGTGTGTCTCCATAGACGAATCTCAAATATGCCCTCTGTGCGACACGCCTTAAGCGTCTCCAAACGGGACCAAAATTTATATGTGATATCTTTCACCGTGTTATTAACGATTGATTTTTTAAAGATCTCCCTAATGTACATATGTATATCACGTACAAGTTTAGCGTTTTCCTACGAATCGAAAAGAGTAACCGTATCTTAGAATATTAAAAATAAAAACTTGGCTTGAGAGGAACTTGAGGGTAAATTGAGAAGTAAGGCATGTACATTAGGGTGCATTCATATAAAAAATCGGTAAAATGTTTCCATCGGAAATATTAGATTTATTATAATTTAAGACTTCCGCCAAAACATTTCGAAAAAATATTAACCCTCATTAGTCCTTAGGGACAAAATTGAACCTTCTTAAATTTTGAATCCGATTTTCTCACTTGCCTTGGGTCCAATCAATCCATTTTTATACCCGAGCGCACTTGTGCACAAGGGTATATTAATTTTGTTCACATAACGGTTGTTTGTAACAGCCAAAACGAATCGAGATAGATATAGACAAATGTATACATAAATGATCAGGGTGAAAAAAGAAATCGATTAAGCCATGTCTGTCTGTCCGTCCGTCCGTCCGTCTGTCCGTCTGTCCGTGTACACGATAACTCGAGCAAAAATTGAGATATCTTAACGAAATTTGGTATGAAGGTTTCCCTTAATCCAAGGTAGGTTGGTATTGAAAATGGGCGAAATCGGACTTTAACCACGCCCACTTCCCATATAACGGTAATTTCCAGAAATACGAAAACTGCGATATTTTAGTAACTACTGGAGATTATTCGCTCAAAATTGATATTTACAATAATTTTTCGACGAAAAATAAGAATATTATAAATTTTTGGAAAATGGGCGTAGCCACGCCCACTTATGGTTACATGTGTATATCTTGGTAACCGCTGCACCAATTTCTTCCAAACTTGGCACAGTTGTTGGCCTTCGCATAACATACCAAATGGCCGAAAATTTTTAAAATCGCTCAATAACCACGCCTACTTCCCATATAACGGTAATTTTCAGAAATACGAAAACTGCGATATTTTAGTAACTACTGAAGATTATTCACTCAAAATTGATATTTACAATAATTTTTAGACGAAAAATAAGAATATTATAAATTTTTGGAAAATGGGCGTAGCCACGCCCACTTATGGTTACATGTGTATATCTTGGTAACCGCTACACCAATTTCTTCCAAACTTGGCACAGTTGTTGGTCCTGGTACAGCATACCAAATGGCCGAAAATTTTTAAAATCGGACAATAACCACGCCCACATCCCATATAACGGTAATTTAGAGAAATACAAAATCTTCGATAAATCATTAAAGATTGAAGCTAATTTATTCAAAATTGATGCTTGCAACAATTCTTTACCAAGAAATACGTTTATGGTAAAATTTTGGAAAATGGGCGTGGCACCGCCCACTTATGATCACATATAAGTATATCGGTAACCGTTCTACCAATTTGTACCAAACTCGGTATGGTTATTGTACTTGCCACGTGTAAGCAAAACGTTGAAAATTATTGAAATCGGACTAAAATAACGGCCGATTCTCATATAACGGTAAATTTAAGAAATGCTTGAAACTTCAATATTTCGAAATTGAAGGACGCTAATTTACTCAAAATTGATACACCCCGGCTTACCATCTAGCGGAAGGTTTCGGAAGGGTGAAAAAACATATATTTAATACTTGCGCCGGGTATTTAATGTTCGGCTCCGCCCGAACTTAGACTTTCTTACTTGTTTTAACTCTATTTTTCTCTGCTAAAAAATAAAAATTTTGTTTACCATGAAATTTCACATGGTAATTGAAATATTTTTTTGGCTATTGTTACCAATTGGACTCGAGGGTCACAAATCCTCACATAATAGAGAAACTTTCAATTTTTATTGGATTTTGGGAGGAATAATTCCCCGTCGTAGCAATGCCGCCCAGTTCGTTGAACAAACACAGAGCACTGGAAGCTGCATTTCACAACCTACTGGAGCCAGTAAAAATAAACGTGGACTATTTTTCTTATGTCAGTATGACATTAGCGCAAACCAACAATCCGTCAAACGTGGAATGTGCAACAAATTTCTAGGCAAATACCACCACCACAAACCTGTAATATGTGTTAAATGTGTTAAACAATAATCAGCTCCAAACATTTTGTTTAATCCAAAAAACCGTTAAGTGTCACAGGGTTAAAAATTACCCTAAGGACAAATTATGTTTGTAATTTCAGAGACTAATGAGGCTTAAGATGCAAGTGCACTAGACCTAATACTTTCAAAATCGAGTTTTTATAAATAAAATTAGTTTTCAAATATATTTCTCCAAATTATATCACATTATTTAAAATTTCAAGCTAAAATGGTCCGCATTAAAATTAAAAAAAAAAACAAATTATTAACGAAATCAAAATAATTAATTTTTTGGGGTATTTTTAAATCGCTCTAGATGACGTAAGTCTTAATATTTTTCCGAAATATTTTGGAGAAAATTTTATAATTCCGGTGGGAAACTTGGAACTTTTTTTTGTGAGGCACCCTAATGTATATACAAACGTCTCTATTTTTAACCGACTTCAAAAAAAGGAGGAGGTTAACAATTCGCCGGAATATTTATTTTGTATGTATGTTACCGTATAACTTTGAACTCGTCGACCGATTCCGATAATTCTTTTTTTATCGAAAAGTTGGAAACTCAAGAGTGGTCCCATATTAAGTTTGTTTAGATGCGTTCATTGAAAAATTAAGAAATAAGAGCTACTCCTAATTTTTTATCATTCGAATTGAAGTCGGTTATGTTTTTTGATTAAAAATTACTTGTCTTATACATATTCAACTCTCTTTTTGCATTAAATAAAAACAATTAATTACCTATTCTCCAAATCGTCGCGAAAAAACTGCTCCGCATTTGACGGCTGCGCCGGCCGCTTGAAGAAACTATCGTAATCGGTTATTTGAGAAGCAATCATTTTCGCCGTTTTCTTATTCAACGGCAATGGTTTGTTTAAACTTTTGCTTTTGAATTTCCTACTTAAATAGCTGCAGTGCTGGTTGTTGTTGCAGTTAAAAATTTCGGCTTTCATTGAGAAGCGCGTAAAAACAAAGCGGAGAAGCAGTCAATTAAAAATCACAGTAAATATGTAGGTTACAAGCGGTGGTGAATCACAACCGAAAAATACTACGGGTCCACGATGGCGTTGACCACGACGATGATGATGATGGAGAGGAGATGAAGAGAAATATTTACGCACTGAGCAGCTGATGCCGAACGCGCAAAGAAATGAATGAAATCACAGTTTTGGTAAAGAAATACGAAAAGTTTGACGATTGTGAACTTTTTGTGCCACAGCACAATTGCAAGTGAAATGGTTAGTTTTCTGGAGATATAGTTTTTTTTTTTTGTTTGCTTGCTGATTCACACTTTTTGCCAAAATCAATGTATTGGTTGGTATGCCTCTTTTATGGTTTACGGTATTTTCACGCTATTTTTACAGTTTACAGTTTTTCTTCTTCCCTTCTTATTTGTTAGCTTTTTCGCAAATGGCCCTTTCACATGCACAATTTTCTTGTCCTTGAGATGGCAGGCACTAAATGTTAGTGTCTGTCAGACACACCCCCTTTTTTGCACTCAATGGCGCTGATGCACGCGCTCACGCACACCGAAGGCAGTGACGCTCGAGGTGGGAGCAGCGGAAGCCACCCTCTAACAGTGGCGCAAAGCTATGTACAATGTGAGAAGCTACGTGATCTTTGGAGTTGCTATTTGTTTAAGTGTTCTTGTTGTTGCTGCTATTGCTTTTCGCCTTTGGCTGTTGACTTTGTGTTAGGCGACGTCTGCACGTACGCATTTGATGTGTACCCAGTTGTCAGTCGCTTGTTCGGTCAATATTAGCCGACTTTTTTTGTTAATCTTTTTTTTTGTTATTTTCCACTGTTGCTTTGCTAATTATTTACGACAATTTTATACAAGCTACACGTAGTATGATCTATTGCGTTTGACAAAGCAGAAGTGTGCAATTATTTTATTTTGATTTTATAATTTTTGTTTCGAAAACGCACTCTTTTCTTATTTCAGTTTATTAGAAGTTTTTACGGTTTTCGTACTAATTAGTTTATTCTTTGCTTTTTTTACTTTGGCAGTATTGTAGCCAGATATTTTGTTGGATGGTTTTGCGTTAATTGCAGCCGCACTCGGCAAGAATAAGATATTGAATGAGCCAACGCGCGAATGACTGTGAAAACACAACCGACTGCCAACCAATTTTCGTCGTCATCGCGACTTCAACAAATGCAGCGAGCGGCAAAATGAGAGTGGAGCACCGTTGTTGGTGTAGGTGAGCGAGTCATGCGCAGCGATGCCAACCGGGGGAGAATTGCGCGATTTTGGTGGACTTTAAATTTATATTTTATATTATATATTTATATTTGACACTATCATTTCTTACTTCGTTTTCGGCGCCAAGCCAACGTCTGGAAAAGTTTTGAGCAGCCCCGTCTTGAAAAGTGGCACAACTCAAAATCAGATCCGGAAATATTACAGGCCAACCTAATATGCACGCACGCCGGCAATTTACTGTCAAAAATTTTTCATGCACCTACAACTTGTATGGGACCAATCATAATTGAACGGCGTGTGTAAAAAGCTAACTCAAATTGCAATATATAAAAATTAAAATTTTATTCAAGAACCTTCTGTAAATTGGACAAAAAACAACTCTGACAAATTACGCACGCCGGTAAAATTAGGTTGAGCTGTAACTGCTTAGAAAACATAATCATGAAGAAAAAAATATTTGCATTAATTTGAGAAAATTACTACGAATTACTTATGCATAAAATCGACACAATTTTTTTCGAGTTGTGCCTCTTCAGAAGGCAATGTGCGATATGGAAAATGTTTCCAAAATTAATTTAAAAAAAGACAATCAATCACAAAAATTTCATCAAGAAATATATAATTCTAAGGAATAATCCGTCTATGACCGATAAACATACATACATATGTATATGATAGATATGCTTTACGAAATCTGCTCGGAACTATTAGTAAAGTACATTATTAAAGGGGAGAGCCCTCTTTTTCTTATAATAATTAATATTTCTTGTTTTTTTTTTATAAATAAAGGGAATGAAGTGCCTTAAATAGAAAAAGTTATTTTGGGGTAATACCATTGAAAATAGAGGAATTTTTGAGGAATTTGGGAGAATTAGCCTTAAAAGATTTGGCATCCCTGGTCATGCATGATGCCGGCCGATTCTAGGTAACTCCATGCGGAGAGAGTCGAAAGACTACGTCGGGTTTTGTTGTTTTTTTTTTGGTTTTTGTATAGGTGTGTGTTTGTTCATAGATATGAGTATCCCACACGTCGACCTTAAAAACGACGTTACCAGCAACAACAACTACAATAACAGCAACAAGAGCAAAGTCAATGAATATGTAAATTTATGATGGTACAAAAGCAACAATGACAACAAACCAGCCCCTCATGGCACCCCAATAAAGGTACACTAATTTAAAAATCACCTTTGTTAAAAAATCGGTTAATTGTTATCAAGCTGAGCATAATTGTATTCTTTATTTACACCTGAAAACAGTGGGGTCTCGTTGATTTTTACCGTTTAAAAAACAAAACTACAGATGATTTAATCGATGTTTCCATCTCTTAAATATCGATGCATCGATGTTTTTAACACCGAATGAGCAATTAAAGTGCAAGGATTACTTTTAAAAGCTTATTTTCAAATCAAATATTTAAATTGTATACCTTATACACAAATAGAGACTATGGTCAGAAATTTATCTAGTTGTCAACTGCACGTTAACGATATTTTTGCCACTATGACAGGTGTTTGTGGAGGCGTAAAGTACAATAAAATTACAGATGCTATTTCTAACTATATTGTAGTAGATAATAAGCCGTTTGCAACAGTTGCAGGAGCTGGTTGCATTGTACAAAGTGATGAAAAGTATGATGAAAAGTATGAGGTCATGTCAAATTTATTTAAATTTTGCACAATGATGCATTTAAGAGTAAGATTTAAAGGTTTTGCAGGATTTAGTGCAAAAAGTGTTCCAGCAGACAATTTTGCTGTAACTACACTTTCGTGGGAGTAAAACATGCTCACTCCCAGTTAGAATTTGTCAGATTTATTAGTCCAAAGTTTTTTTCTGGCAAATTTACGAATACTGTCAAATGAAGAGCAGTCTTGCATACGCAAACAAGAAGTGAGAGAGCTGAAGCAAATTATAGCAAATATGTTTAGCAGAATAGAAGTTAATCTTAACAAAATAACGAAATATTTTAAGAAATAAATACAATTTGGTGTGTAAGAATTTTGGCGCCTGCCTGAATAAATAATTTTGTACACAAACAGTTGACATTTCTAAACTTGCATTAAAACTGGTTTTTCGCATTCCATCGGTTTTTCTTGTGAGAGATTTTTCGCGTTTTGGTGCTGGAACGCACCTTATATTTAGTATTTTCTAGATTTCTTTCAAAATATCCAGAACATCGATGCTTATCGATGTTTGTGGTCGATAAATTTATTTTTTTAATCTGATATATGGACATCGAAAACATCGACTTTTTTCTGTCGATATCGAAACCCTAGAATATACTCGTCGAATTTCGATAAGGTTAGGTTTAGATTTCACATTTCGCATAACTAAACTGCTAANATACTCGTCGAATTTCGATAAGGTTAGGTTTAGATTTCACATTTCGCATAATTATGCTAGACTGCATATACCTTTAGAGATCCTTCAGAAATTGAACTTGGCTTGAAAGTTTTGCAAAGCTTTCTTAATGGCGCAAAGCTAACTCCAAGTATAGCTTCTACAGTCATCGACCATAAAACCCGTTCCTCCTAATATTTTGGTTGTAAATGTTATGATTTCAAATAACGGGGAAGAAATATGTCCATTATTTCATACTTTGGTATGTCTCTGCTGAGTGCTATTAGCTTATCGTTGTCTATTCGCAATCCCAAAATAGCCCACAGAGAATTGGTATAACCACACAAAATTCAGAAAATATTCGGTACCTAATCATATGTATATACACACATACATAATTAGGATGGTCAAAAAAGGTAAATTCCGAATTGTAAGGCTCTCACCCCCTAGGATTGTACTATACCGAAAAAAGATACCNCCGTTCCTCCTAATATTTTGGTTGTAAATGTTATGATTTCAAATAACGGGAAAGAAATATGTCCATTATTTCATACTTTGGTATGTCTCTGCTGAGTGCTATTAGCTTATCGTTGTCTATTCGCAATCCCAAAATAGCCCACTGAGAATTGGTATAACCACACAAAATTCAGAAAATATTCGGTACCTAATCATATGTATATACACACATACATAATTAGGATGGTCAAAAAGGTAAATTCCGAATTGTAAGGCTCTCACCCCCTAGGATTGTACTATACCGAAAAAAGATACCTTTTTTTTAATCAAAAACTATTACGGCTGACAAGGGCAGCGTTGGCAGAAATCCTTAAGCAAGCGCAAAGTTTACGCGCTCAAAATTTCCCATGTATTTTATACATTTGGGGAAAAAACAATTATTCGTATAAATGGTATAGAATTATTGGAAATCAATATTTTCCGATCGGGTGAGAGCGTTAAAATTCGGACTTTACTCTTTGCACATGCATTTTTGGATCACCCTGATGATGTACATACATATGTATATACATGGGAGTTGGCATTAGTATTTTTGCGGGTGTTGCCGTCTGTATTCATCCATTTTCGGAAGGGTGAGGTTCCAAAAAAATACATTTGGGCAAATTTCACTTTACTGTTTTTGTGTATTTTTCAGGAAAAGAAGGCACCTCTATGGCAACATTACTTATGGCATCTTTAAAATCGGAGAGCACAACAACATCCAGAAAACACAGCTTCTCGCTTCGGAAGGGAGGGTTAACTCTTAGCTGTGCGTGGTATGGTGAAAAGTGTTTTAAGGGTGGTAAATTCATAGGCAATTTTCATACAAATCGTACAAGTGCATAGACACGTAGGCCGGTGACCTTGATGTAGACGTTGAATACTTATACACTTGAGGTATTAACAAAATTTTAAATGGCTACAAATATACATAAGTATTAAGGCGTGTTAGAAGGTACCATAAAAGTCATATTAAGAATTTTCAGTGTTAAAAAATAATTGGTTGTGTCCTCAAAAACATTTATTTAAACTTTTAAAGTTTACGACATACAACAATACGATGCTGTTGTGAATACCCCGTATAGTTTTAAAATGTTAGGGGGGAAATATTTACTAAAATGGGAATAGTTGTGTGCACGCAAATACAAATACATATTCACAAAATGTATCAATAAACTACTAAAAAATCAAATAAAATAAAATAAAGTAGAACAAAACAAAACAATATAAAACTAAAAAGAAAAAATTTAATTTAAATAAACAAACAAAAAAAATCACATAAAGCGATAATAAAATAAAGTGCAATAAAATAAAATAAATAATATTAAACAAGTAATTTTTAAGCAAAAAACACCCGACTTCAATTCTCGTAAAAAAATTTAATTTTTTCATAGTCCAATGATTGGATTCAAACCCATGGGTCATCCTTAAGGAACCCCTTTCCCATGGGGAAAGAATTATCGAAATCGGTCCACGTGGTCCAAAGTTATGTGCTAACATATGTACATAAAATAATAATATAAATATTCTGACGAATTGATAGCCTCCTCCTTTTTTGAAGCCGGTTAAAAAATAATAATATTTAATTTAATTAAATAAGAAAATTATTAAATTAAATTAAAAAATTAAGAAAAGTAAATAAACATCAAATAAAACCAAAATAAATAAATAAAGTTAAAAGAATTTAAATAAAATAAAAAAAGTTATAGATAATAATAAAAAATAAATAAAATAGTACAAAATACCTCATGGCTGCAGACCTCAGTGAACAGCTAAACCAAATAAGTCGAAGTGGCCTCACCGAAGCCCTTCTCTTTCTGCTCCATTCGGATTGGTTACCGCATCTCGCACATGGATTGCTCACGTTTCCCAGAGTACACGAACGGGGACGTAAGAGTTGGGATTGAGTATTGCCGTCCAACTATAACTGCATACACAGAAGAACGACCATACCCCATTGCAGTACTGATAAATACCACCAACAACGCCAGCATAGAAATCAAGCGAAGAATAACTTTGGCAACAGGTGCTACTTTGGGCTCATTAGGCATTTTAACGACATGGACATAGTTAGGCGCTCTAAAATACAGCGATTGTGCTGACCTGTCCATTTTGTACGAATGGATGACGATGCTTTAGTGAAAACGAAAGCAAGGGCGTTCACGTACAAAATGGAAGGGCCAAGTGCAGGAGGACCCGTATGCACTCGAGGTGATCAACTGGCGTAAATTCGCAGGAGAGGCAGTGGAAGAAGCTTTTTGATCTCGGCCCAAACCGACAAACGGTTGTAGTGGCAAATAAGAAATTCAAATAAAATAAAAATTCTCATTTTCGTTGTTGGTGTTTCCGACATCGTAGGAGTGTGATCTAATGTGGATCGATTTTCCGTCATCCCTTGTCAAATTTGGATTGGAGACAAACCGATTTCGGCGTTGTGCCATCTTCAGTGTCAGTTTTCGTTCTGAATAGTTTCTGTTTGTCCGTCACTATTTATAGCCGTGCTAAATCGTCGTTGGTTCTTAGTTAGGTACGTCTCAGCGGATTATATTCTTCCGTTCAACCAGTAGTTTTTGTTCTGTGTATACATCCACAGGTAGAAATCAGCTGCTCACCTCTTCTTGAATAATTGTTGCATAGATTCTCAGGTAGGTAAAAATCTGTATTTTCTTTCTGTAGTTTGGACTTGCGTTTCATTGTTTATGGTCGTCGTAGCCTGAGTGGTTCGAATAATATATCAGATGCGGTGTTTACTTGCTCATTTATTATTTTTACGACGAATGGGGTTCGTTAAAGCCTGGTTATTAGAAGTCTAAATGCAGACAAATTGGCTCATGAATGCGTTAGACATATGACTTTTATTTTCTTTTTTCACGGTAGACTTTATGATAGAAACACCCATATCGCACTCCTAGATCTAAAGTAAGGTAATAAATATTGGAATTCCCTAGCCAGGCATTTAAAAAAAATTTTTAAAGTCCGGTACATATACACATATAAATTCAAGGTCGTATCTATACTTAAATTTCTTAATTTCGCCGATTTTTATCCAATTTCATTTAGTAAAGACAAATACAAATTTGGCAACTTTCGTAGAAATCTTTTAAATTAGTGATGGTCAAAGTTGAAAAAAATAAAACAAAATATGGAGTTTTCAAGTTCTAACCGATGAAACCCCAACAAACTAAGTCCAACAATATACTGTTACACATTATTTTAAAGGTCAATAAATCTGCTTTTCAAAACAAGTCTAATTTAAGAAACCAGAATAGTCGAGCTGTTATACATAGATAAGTAGATCAAGTACGAACTAACGTTCTTTTATAAAATAAGGGAGGGTTCAGGTACTATTTTAATTTTGTTCTCGACCCTACAACCTACACTAAGTTTTGTTTCGGGTGTATTTCCTGATTTTTTAGCACCGTGTTATTGTAGTTATATTATTGTCTTCATCGTTATTGATATTTTTATCGTCATCGATTTGGTTATCGTTACTATTATAGCCAACGAACTACGAGAAAATAAATAGACGATTATTGCTTCAACAAGGCGGAACGCCTAACCTCTACTTCAAATACGGCCTTGGCTGCGGGGCTTCAAAAAAGGAGGAGGTTACCATTTCGTCGGAAAATTTTTATTTCTTATATCTGTTAACGCATAACTTTAGACCGGGTGAACCCATTTCCATTTTTTATCAGTAAGGTGGTACCTCAACGGATCATGAAGAAATTAATTAAGGTTGTGTTTTTTTCTTAAAAATTACTTGTTATTACACTTTTCTTAATAAAAATCATTGCCTTGCCTCTATCTATTCTATCTATTCCAATGTGTGAAATTACTAATCGAGCTAATCTTATATGTACGTGAGTATTTAAGCATTGCGACGAAAGCCAATTAAAAACTGTTCAGTGTTGCCCTTATCAGATTGTTTGATCTTACTTAATACTACAAATTACTACACCTACTATGGAAATTGTCGTCAGATTAGCAGCTGTCATATGATCTTCCGGTCAAGGCGATAAATTTTTATTTGGTGGCAACGTCTGGTCGAATTTTTTTGCGATCTTACGATCAAAACTTTTTTTGTTTATTGCAGTTTCTGTTGTAACTTTTCACGGCTTTTGTTTTATTTAGTTTTCTCTGTATTTCTATTGTTATTTTTAGTCTGCTCTCTGCAAACTAAGTGCTCCCCTATTGTCGCTGATAGCATTTTGCTCTCTCTCGCCCCTGACTTTGCCTTTGCAATCAACTTATATACATATATATAAACGAAGTCTACGCCGAACATCACCAACTCTAATGTTGAGGTACTGAGCAGTCATGATGGCGAGCACGTAGCGCACAGACCATACGGATGGATGAACCGACGATTGCTCTATGTAATTTTTCAACGTCTGTATAACAATTAAAAAAAAAAACTCAATCGAACATAAAACCAGCAATTTCACGCTAAATGTTAGAAACGAAAAAATGTGTAATTAAAGTAAAAGTTCCATATTTCTTGGTGTAAAATAGAGCGCCGTTGCTACTTAATAAGGTCAACGAACGCAGGTGTTCACCTACTTCACTCGTGCTACGAGTAAGAAAGCAAAGCCGTCAAGGTTTTTTTTTGCGACAACGAAATTCAAATTAGGGCAATAGCTTTCGTATGCGCTTCAAGGACGCTTGGCAAAGGCTAGTCAGCTAAGAGCAAATGTGCGTCCACATTTAAACGATGTTTTATGAGTCTCTGAGGCCACTTCTCAAACATTTTAAACAAGCGAGCAATCAAGAAGGTATTTGGAGTTTGAGGGATGTGCGAATTAGTGCCGTGTTCTGTATACAAACATATGTTTAACGCTTGTGTTTCGAGCGCGACTAGCTGTGCAGCATATAGCGCACTGTGGATACTATTTGCCAAATTCTCTTGATAAATAGTAGAAGTGAATCTAGGTTCTCAACATTTTTATATAATACTTGGCAATTGCTGGGAACCCTCTTCCATTCGAGTCGTAGAACCGTCAATATTGTTTTTTCGTGAAAGAATTGAGACCCGAGGTGCTTAAACCTTAAGCTCGTGAAGGCTAGGCAGATGTTCTACCTCATCATCCTTCATACGGTTGCTACAATAGGGGCCTGAAATGTGTGAGTTTCGTTAGGAAAATTACCGGTTAGAACTCCCACCATTATGGATAGATAGTCAACCGGCGTAAATTTGAGTTTAATGAAAAGTTTCTCGCACCTCTACCCAAATTTTCATCCAGCTTCGTAAAAATGTGCACAAAACCAAGGTTCCAGATACTACAGCCTGCTCCATGGAGATGTAATGGGTGATGAAGGATCCGCTCGGACCCAGCATGTATATGGAGTTATCGGTTAGGGCCGGGATGAATTCAAAGTAGAGATGGGCACGGGCCTAAATTTTCAGGCCCGGCCCGGCACGACGGTACACGTCCCAGCCCGGAAATAAAGAGCCAACTTTTATTGTATGTATGCATGTGTACATATTTTGAATTTTGTGTTTATATACATATGTATATTTACTTAAGCGACTAAATTTTTTACATCAAAGATTTGTATAATATATTTTCTGGGAAGTAGAAAAAGTGGAAGGTATTGTATGTACAGATATGTAAACAAAACTTCTAAGTACCTTATTTTTTCTATCGGTCTGCAAATATTTCTTTTTTGCTTTTCTGTTGTTAAAAGAGTTTTAATGTACTATTTTTTTTGTATAAAAAAGAAAGCTTATCTAAATTTGTGGTATTAGCAACGGGCTTTTTCGTGCTTATTCGTGCTTTTATAAAATTTTACTGACAGCAAATATTCCGGCCCGTACCCGTGGGCTTACGCAGGCGCCCGCCGGGCTCCTGCCAAAAGCCCGGCCCGTGCCCATCTCTAATTTAAAGCATCTAAGAATTACGCAGTGCTCATAGCTGGAGGTGAACTCATGCCACACCTCCCTCAGTCTAGTTGCAGCTCGCGCAGCGACGGCTTCTCAGACTAAATAAATAAGCAACTCTGCGTGCGCAACACTTATCATTGTGTTAAGCTTGAAAACGGGGCTGGCCCGAAGTGGCCCCTGATTCCAATTAATGCATATATTAACATTCTCTCTAGCCAATCAACGACGATGACCTTGTCCATTGCGCTCCACCACACAAGGATAACATATAGTACAAATGTTTTGACTATGGTATCATAGAGCCAGTCTATCATCCACGACGTGGGAACAAAGCGCTTTCATTTTAGGGGTATTCATATCCATACATATATATTTATGCAAAAAGACTATCAAACCTCTAAGTTTAGGATAAGATGTCCAGACTATAAAAGAATTTCGTTTTCCTTTGTTTATAACCACATTTGATCCACTGTGTTAAAGTTTTAATTCAACTTCCATTTCGGTCATAAATTCTTGCGCAAATACTGAAAAGTGGCCTTGAAAACGAAGCGAACAGAGAAAGAAGAGGGAACATACCGTACTTAAGTGCTTAAAGAAACAAAGGGGCATGGGCTACAAAATCTACCCGTAAAATATTTACTCAAATACATATGTACATATGTAAGAACAGCCGTACATGACGACTCGCAGACCGTCCATGCAAAACTCATGTCAATTGGAAAGGTTTTAGAGCAGCGCATGGGCGCGTTTTTTCAGGTAGACGACGAACACTGTTATGCACCTTTCTTCTCCTCTCACATTGTTTGCTTATCCACAATTTTGGAGTAGCGAATTTTTGCTTTGCAAAATTATCTGGAAAACAACGAAAATACCATAAAGTGATCTAAATATATTATACAAGAGATAAGTGTAGACATGCGTGAGTATATTTTCGGACTACCTGACCATCGCTACTACGCTACTAGACTTGTAGGCGAAAATGTTTTCACATACTAACATCTCAAGTCAAAAAGCATTGACTCGTCACGTAGCCATTCGTGAAATTGATTTTTTTTGCAAAATGAAAAAAATTGCAATTTGTAGAGATATTGCGCACAATCGGCAGTGGCATATTCATTAACATTGCCATTTTTTGTAATATGTACATATTTGTATACGTACATACGTATAGGGGTCCTAGCCTCCTCAGGCTTTTGAGTAAATATCTACGGAAAATCAATTTTAATCAAGTAAATACATACTTTCATATGCATATTTCTATTACCTTTCGCAATTTTTCGGGTAGTGGAACATCGACGCATTAGGGGTATTCACGATCCGGTGCATACTGTCTAGCATGGTGGTGGTGGTGTAGAGTTTTACGCCGACAGGCTTTGCGGCGGCGGCGTGGTCAACTTCAAAAAGAATTGGCGGCGACGCCGGCGCTACTGCCCATAAGGTAGATTCCAAAGAGCCATGAGGCTACTAATCTTACCATGTCATCGTTAGGCATTCACCATGCCAATTCAGATTATAATTCTATTTAATTCTTTCATTGAATTAGTTTTAAATTTAAATTACGTTACTCCTACTTGAATTAAAATGTTGAGTGCCTGGCGCTGATGGATGGGCGAACAGAAGAAGGCATGAGGTATACACATCCATACACACATGGCTCTGTATGCTGTCTACAGAGCCGTATGTACTACATATTTAAATTTAAAGAAATTAAAAAAATTTTAAAGTTAAGTTATTGGGGTAATTTATGTCGCTATCAATAAATTTTTGCAATAATCTTATCAACGGTTATGTTAAATTACGGAGTTCTTATGATTTTTTACCGGATTACATATTGAAAACAAGGTTGGTCTACTTTTTTTCATCAACTCGAACCAGACCTACTGTTTAAAAAAATGGCTTATAGATGGTAAAAATTTCCACTAAAATATTAAACGCCAAATTTTTCTAAGGAGAATCGAATGTAAAATAAAATAAAACTAATTTTAATCCTTTGTAGAAAACCTTCCTGGGGTTTGACCACCACTAAGGAATGCTAACGTAATTTTCACACAGCCATCTAGTACTCGTATACGTATGTGGGAACCCAGAATAAAATACCTTACGAATGTAAAAATTGGCAAAAAAAAGTGTTTGCTCTTTATTGAAAGTCTGTTTAAAATATTAAAAAAAAAAATACTCTGGAAAATCAACTTGTATTTGTTTTATACCTAATAATTGGGGAGTTAGATGGGATGAGTTAGATGAACAGCAGCTGCTTCTGTCAAAACTGTTTTCTGAGATATTGGCGTTAAAGTGTTTGATGTGTTATAACTTTCTTGTTGTTGTAGTATGTGTTTAAAGAAGTAGTATTGTTGTAGTATTGGAAAGAGTTGTCTACTGCGGAAAGAATCGCTAGATTACCAGCATTCGACCCTAATTTAACTGTAATAAACGCTTTCGATCGAAAAATATGTTACCTATGTTTTTTTTTTTGACTTACGCTCTTTTTGGAAAAAAAAGGAGATCATATTCTTGTCCATATCATATCATATTCTTGTCCGCCATATTCATATTCATGTCATATTCTCGTCCGCCGCGCCCATATTTTCGTAACTCGGCGGCGGATAGTGCCATCGATAGTTTTGCAGCTCTAGTTCCTTGTAGAAAGTTGTATATAATGCTTTGGCTACAGCGGCCGACAACTCATACCGCTTAGAAAAAAACAAGCTGGCAAGCGCAAACTCAACGCTCTTATGTAGGTATGGCACTCAGTACGGCAATCATACCATCTACGAGTACATATCGCTAGCTTAGAGTGAAAAGTTGCTAAGTCCACTTTTTATGAAAACTCATATTTTGATATAGGAGGCTAAAGAAATTGAATACGCATCGTTTCGAAAATTATAAAGGTACTTGTTTTATTTTTTCCTCTTCATAAGCAATAAAAGGAAAATTTGCTAAGTCCAAAAGAAGCACCACAAATCCGATAAGGCGAAAATAATACGACATCTTTTAATAAATATCGAATCCTTCTGATTCTTATGGAGTTTTGCTTTGCTTTAAACGCGCAAAA
This sequence comes from Rhagoletis zephyria, assembly GCF_001687245.7. Classification (NCBI taxonomy): domain Eukaryota; kingdom Metazoa; phylum Arthropoda; class Insecta; order Diptera; family Tephritidae; genus Rhagoletis; species Rhagoletis zephyria. Next base: position 186,093 of record NW_016157595.1, on the reverse strand, counting down.
TGTTTGATTCAAAGTCTTGCGAAATAGTTAAAGAAAATGGCTATAGGAAGATTTTTTCCTCTCCTGTAAAATTTTTAAAATGGGACTTAGCAACTTTTCTTTCTAAGCTAGCGATATGTATACTTAAAAAATATATAATTGCGTCTCGGTCAAAGTGTTTTTAGAGCTTATCTTTCTGTGTGCAACCCAAACCGACCGCCGTGCTTATTGATACCAAAAATAATATCGCGGAACCCCGGTGACTTTTCTACGGAACCCTTGGGTTCCGCGGAACACACTTTAAGAAGCTCTGGTCTACATTACAATTAATTCATATTTAATCAGCAGCAATTTGTTGTTGGTTTTATTTGAATTAAAATGTGATAGCGAACATGACATATCGGGCGTGACAGATTTTTCCCGCATACCATATTTCTACTTATAATGTATATGTACATTATTTAATTTTTATTTAGTTTTTTTCAGTTCTCGTCTTCACCGTTTCGCGTTTTCGTAAACTTTTTCGCCATCTGAATACGAAATTTAAAGCTATAAAGTCGTTTCAACCTATTTACTTGCGTTTCCGGTTTACATTTTAGTGGAAACGTCCATATATTAATGGAAAAAATCGCAAAAAAATATATTCGCACTGCAAGTGAGAGTTCCAAAAATATAACAGAAGAGCCAATAATAAATTTGAATATACACACATATTATATAAGCGTCAAAATTAAAAATATATTAATAAAAAAAAAAACAAATTGCACAAGTATATGCATTTGTATGTATGTACATTTGAGAAGTAGTTTAACCCTAGAGAACGCAACCCACACCGCTTGAAGTGCATCAAGAATATGATCAATATCCCAACCTCAGTACACTACTATGTTTTTAAAGCGTGTAATGTGCCCGGTGTCTTACTGTGAATATGCGAAAACAATGACATTCTCTTCTACCGCTTAGAATCAATTTTGGGCAAGCAGCAATATTGGGTGAAGTAAAAAGATGCCGGCTTAAAGGAGTCAAAGTTGACTAACAATCCAGCAGTGACTATTTTGCAGTTTTTAGCACTTTGATTACATCAGTACCTACTTATCGATGGTTAAGACCACTTCGTGTCGATCTCAGGGCCTTCAGTCAAACCGGCTGCCAGGCTTCGTCAACAAGTCTGGGAGAGAGATATCGGAGGTGTATCTCTTGGACCTTTTAAATATCATTAATGCCTTGATAATTCTTATTTTTCTCGTTATAAAGCAAGCACTGATTGGAGGAATGTTCCACCTCGTGACGCCCACTCACTGCGGATACTGACAATTGACAACTAGATCCGAGTGGAAATACGGAAATGTCCATACCCTCCCTCCTCATTTCAATAGAATGTAGCAATCGTCGGTACATGCAAAGGAGGAAAGACGTGCCAGTAATACTCAGGATGATTTGCAGCGTGGCCACGAATAACTGTAACCCCGGTTTTTTTTGAAAAATAAAAGGGTCCTTTATAGATTTTGCGAAAAAAGTAGTTTACTGTTAATTTTCCACAGATTATACTTTAGTTGTATTAATTAGTTTTTAAAATTTAATCCCTATTTATATTTGCCAGCAGTGTAAACTTTGAAAAAAAAATCATTTGGCAGGATAGTAATTAATACAACTAATGTAAAATCTTTGGAAATTTAAAAATAAAATACTCTTTTTCGCAAAGGCTATAAAGGACCCTTTATTTCTCAAAAAAAGTGGGTAACAGGTATTCGTCCCCACGCTGCGATTTCCAAACGACCATATTTTATATTTTTGCTTCAAATATTTGACTTTAGTAGAAGCGTAAATGTTTTATTACAAAAATTTTTTTTTCACTCTTACTTGAAAACAAAGGTATATATATACATATATATACAGCGGCGGTCAACAATGGATGAATGGTGTTTCGTTTTTACTATTTATAACGTTTTTCAAGCTAAAATTTGTTCGATTTTTTTTTATAAAAATATGGTTCCTGCTTTAACAAAGACTATATAAATCACACTTTCAAACTTTATACAGAAATTCCACAAATTTTTTTCTAAATTTCGAGCTTCTTAACCAGAATTTTTAGAAATTTTTTGGGTATGAAATTAACAGGCTTATAAAATTCTATTAATATAAGTGCGAGTTTTGAAAAAAAAAATCACATTGATATTTAATAATTTTTTTCTGACGGCTTTTAGGAAAGCTGGCGTTGAATTTATTTTTTCGCAACGCTCTTGCGCATATTCTTCTACAAGAAATTCATGTTTATATGGGAAAAAAGTGCAAAACGCCGCACAGTGGTCGGAGAAGCTAGGTTTTACGAGAAATATTAGAAGGGCTATTACGATTATAATAAAAATGCATCATCGTAGTATTTTTTCTTATGCCAAATCTGAATATGCTATAGAATTTTTAGTTTGACGTTGACATCTGTAAAATCAACTGCTAATTTCTCTAAAAATAAGAAAATCTTTCTGAAAATACCACTTATTAGGCTTTTAGGCACGCTAGTCACGAATTTTATGTCAAATTAAAAGTTTGACAGTCGACAGCTGTCAAACGGACTGCCAATTTTTAAAAACGTTACTGATAAGGTTTTTAAACATGCTCATCACGAATTTTACGTCAAGTTAAAGCTTTGAGAGTTGACAGCTATCAAATTGATTGTTAATTTTTCTGTTAATAAGAAAATGTTTTTTAAATGCTAATGGTAAGGGTTTTAGACACGCTAGTCACGAATTTTACGTGAAATTAAAACCTTGAGATTTGACAGCTGTCGAATAGGCTGTCAATTTCTCTAAAAATAAGGAAAATTTTCCAAGAAGTAAACGTACTACGTTTTAAGGCTCACTGATCTCGAGTTCTATATTACCTCCAAACTTTTTCAGTTGAAAACCAAATTGGTGATTTCCAAAGCTTAAGTTTTGTTATTTTTAAATAACGTTATTCAGGTTTGAATTTTTGGAATCGTTAGATGCCTTCCTGGTAAGTTTTCGAGTGTTAAGCTCGCGATACCATCTGAAGTCTTTGTTGCGAGCATCCTGGGCTTCCTCAGAAAAATGCCCTACTGGCAAAGGCAATACCAAATGTCATGAAAATTTAGTATTTTTTTCAATTCTTGGGTACCTTCCCTTCCTTGGATAACTTCCGATAACAGCCTTCGGAGTTGCCATGAATGCGAAATAATAAATTTCAAAAAAATTCAATAATTTATTTAAATCTCGGACGCCATATTGGATTTTGAATTTTGAATTTTCTAAAACTAGTTTGAAATCTGTAATAAGCGAACTTTAGAACCTCAAAATACCAAATTTCCGGAAAATTCAGTAATTTTCTTAATTCTTGGACACCATATTGGATTCGTTATTTTGGGTTTCTGAAAATTGACTTCAGGTTTGCCAAGACACATCTTATAAACAATATGAAGCTAAATATAGAAAAATTACATCAATCCGTAGTGTTTTATATACTTTATGTTATTTCGAACAACTGCTTAAGTTGGTCTAGTGAAATAAAAATGGCCGCCACTCTTTTTGGCGCGAGTATGCGCGGCTATTCTTTTCGTACATCCTTAAAGGACCCCTTGCATTACTTTTTGGTAAAGGAATGAAGAGATACTACTCGACTCTACAAATTAGTTATACCTTTTTGAAAAAAATATTTCTTGAACAATAATCCATGTTATTAAGATATTCATAATTTGGCAACAAAATTTTGTTATGTAATATTTCATATGAAATCTTCATTTTAATCTTTAAGAAGTAACACTAAACCAGCAATTACTGTTATAATTTAAAGTTTCCATAAAAAAGAAATTCTTAAAAAAGCTATCAACTACTAACTGTTAGAACAAGCCACGATCGAATTCGTTGAATTAAATGGATTCAACGGCTTGCAGNTGTTATTTCGAACAACTGCTTAAGTTGGTCTAGTGAAATAAAAATGGCCGCCACTCTTTTTGGCGCGAGTATGCGCGGCTATTCTTTTCGTACATCCTTAAAGGACCCCTTGCATTACTTTTTGGTAAAGGAATGAAGAGATACTACTCGACTCTACAAATTAGTTATACCTTTTTGAAAAAAATATTTCTTGAACAATAATCCGTGTTATTAAGATATTCATAATTTGGCAACAAAATTTTGTTATGTAATATTTCATATGAAATCTTCATTTTAATCTTTAAGAAGTAACACTAAACCAGCAATTACTGTTATAATTTAAAGTTTCCATAAAAAAGAAATTCTTAAAAAAGCTATCAACTACTAACTGTTAGAACAAGCCACGATCGAATTCGTTGAATTAAATGGATTCAACGGCTTGCAGATTTGAGTTCGCTGGACATTTCTGAATAAGAATGGCTTTACTCCAGTTAATTTATCACAGTTTAAAAATAGCCCTTTTTCGCGTAAAACATGCCTTATCCGACCACTGTGCGCCGTCAACAAAAAAAATATATATATTAAAAATCAATGGGATTGTTTAGCCGCTATTTTACTAGAATCTTATAAGCTTGTTAACTGCATACCTAATAAATTTCTAAATATTCTGGTTAAGAAGCTCGAAATTTAGAAAAAAATTTGTGGAATTTTTTGAAGTTCTCTATAAAGCTTAAAAGTGTATAGTTTTTGTGAAAGTATGAACCATATTTTTAGAATAAAGTATCAAAACAAATTTAGCTTGAAAAACATTGTAAATATTAACAAGTAATTTTTAGCAAAAAAACCGACTTCAACTCTCATATAAAAATATATATATATATATATATATATATCTCATGATCCGCTGATCGGATCTTAACCAGATTAGTATGGGACCACCTCTGAGACACTACCTTTCCGATGCAAAAGAATTATCGAAATCGGTTTAAGTGGTCCGAAGTTATGCGGTAGCATACATAAAAAAATAACAAAATAACAAAATAAAAAAATAAAAAATAAATAAAATAAAAAATAAATGAAATAAAAAATAAAAAAAATATTCCGACGAACTGATAACCTCCTCCTTTTTAGGAAGTCGGTTACAAACAAAACACCATTCATCCATTTTTGACCGCCACTGTATATACAGTATCGGTCATATCTATAGCACGCCATTTCAAAGTGATATTGTGTGCCACTTATGTTTATTTATTTATTTTTAAGAATTTTCAATTAAAATACTGTTATTTCTCTAACAAACCCCATATAAATCCAAGTTTAACAATTTGTAGAAAACTTCAAAAAAGTGAAACGAATTTTCACCTAAGTTTCAAACTTTTTTCTCGGAAGTGTTAGAATTTTTTTGAGTACACAGTTTTTTAGCCACTGCAATTTTAGTCTGACAATGTGCAAGTTTCAACCCTGCAGTGAACCCCAAACTAGTCAGGAAAAATACTAGTTTACAACTAGAATTTCCTGACTGAAACCGAACTAGTTCGAAAATGAGCAGACTTGTACCAAGTACACAACAATGCAACATAAGTTGCACACAATATCACTTTGAAATGGCGTGCTATAGATATGACGGATACTGTATGTAAATCGTCGTATTGCTTGTGCTCTTTATTCGTTGTTGAACCTACATCCACCACCGCTGCGGCACGTTCCTAAATACAAGCATACTATTTAATTAAATTTATAATTAAATATAAAATTATGCAGAAAACAACAATAAAATGAAATTATTTAATGGAAACTTTGAAGATTATGAATGTATATGTATGTACATATGTATATATGTATATGTAAGTAAATTCTTAAAACTCAACAAAAAAATCTATAAAAAATCAATGCAATCGAAATGGAAAAACCTGTAGTCAGTTAGACATTTATCTATATATATGTACATATTTTTCGCACCTCGCTGCGGTAGTTAAACAAGTAATGGGTAATTGCATACTATGTATTTAAGAATAAATGAACCCAATTATAAACAAAGAAAAGCACCATGCCTTTGCACTATGTATACATTTTCTACAGATACATACTATGAATGTACAGAAATTGTAAGTACATATGTACTATTACAGGGGTGGACAAAGCCGAGACCGAAAAGAGCCACATGTAAATTCTAAATGCTACAAAGAGCTACACGAAAAAAAAAA